>NC_056453.1:10399278-10612470 GCF_018296145.1 Oncorhynchus tshawytscha
TTTAAAAACCCCCACTGGTTCTGCCTCCAGTCCTCCACTAACCCACAAGGGCCGATTAAAGTCAATATGAATGGCTAAATGAAGGACCGGACAGTGTTTGCGCTTAGGCTCCGGTGCTCAAAAGGTGTGTGTGTGTATATAAGTGTGTGTGTGGCTGCACTTGGAGTGCCAGGGCTAAGCTGTGTCTGTTTAATTAAGAGGTGTAAACAGATGACAAATGTGAGACAGTTAAACATTTCATGTGTGTTTATCTCTCCCCTCTCGCACTCATTTATTTAGTTCAGAGAAGATTCTAGAGTGGGTGGTGTTAAAGACTGATGGGAGAGACAGCGTCGGATTAAAACGCAGCCGCCACGCTACCATGACAGTCAGCAGGCAACAGAGACAATTGTTTTGACATTTTTTACTGCTCAACTAAATTCTGTTCGATAAAAAGAAAGCTAGGGACTATACATTTAATTGAATAAATTCAAATACTTATGCTGCTATGCAGCTGTTGTTAGAGGCAATAATTACATTGGTTTCAATTTTGATGACATTATGACATTGAATGACAAAACATTGGAATTAGATTTTCCATTTCAAATAGTATCAAGTGAATTGACAATATAAAAGTGCAATTAATATTGCTATAACGTTCATGACCGCATTCTCCTTGCAAGTAAGATCACCTGACAATGTTTTTATGCTTCCTATCTCGCATTGATGTATATTGCCAAGAGTCAATGTCAAATCGGAGCTGCGCAACACCCGCAGTAAATGCAGAACGAACAACGCCTGCGGCACACGCATCCTTTTCTTAACCCACTTGCAATATATAGCTCAAAGTTATCATTTCCATTGTGACAATGTTAAAGTCAAAAAAAATATGTTTGGGGGGTGGATAGGGGAAGGAGAGGCATGAGAGGCAGGAGAGAAAAAGCAAAAGAAGAAGGAGAGGGAGAAAAAGAAGAAGAGGAGCAGGAGGAGGAGGGGAAAAAAGAGCCCTGTGCCACGAGCATATATAAGAGAACTTTCACCAATTAGTGGGGAGAAACGGGAGAGGGAGCTGCCGCAGAGCCGGCACTCAAAGAGCCAGGCCTCGCGGCGGAGCTGTCATGTCGGCAGGATTGATCAACAGGCCTGCTATTTCTAATGGCATGTTGTCATGAAGCCGCAGCCATGGGGAGCCACCTGCCTCAGTCCTCCTAGACAGCAAAGTGTGTGTGTGTGTGTGTGTGTGTATGTGGATTTGAGATTGGGTTGGGGGGTATTGCAGCAACCATATATACCTATTCCGTGCCAGTATATCTTTAACTAACAATTTGAGAAGGGCCTCAATTCCTCCTCCCCTCTCTTCCTTCCTTCCTCCCTTACCCATCCCTGAAGTGTTCAAATGTGACAGGTGCACCTGTACTGTTTTAATCTCACCTAGTCCAGCCAGACAAAGCGTGTGTCAGTGCAATGACATGAAAATGTATAATATTGTTTTAATTTCTATTTCCATTGATAATAATAATAATAATACATTAAATCAATTTAAACCTCTCAGCTGTTCAACTTGTATTGTTAATAGGAGTGAAATTACAATACAATAAATAGAAGATGAATTTCTACTAAGAAGCTATTTTTTATTCCATTTTCATAACAAATCAGAAGTACCCATTTCATTGAGCTATAAATGATTGTCTCAATCAAGAGGCTATGATAAGCTGCATTAAGTATGCAAAAAAATGATATACTATAAAGCATCTTATTTGATTAAAGCTCATTTACTGAAAATCTAGCCAATTTTAAAACATTTTTGTATAATTTAAAACGGTTCTGGGAGAAACGACGCAATCAAACAAAGGAAATCGCTCAATAAAAAATTTGTCACGTTGCTCCGTTTTTCAGTAATGCGGCAACAGTAACTAGAAGCCTTGCTTAATTTCTAGCCTCCACTGCAACACAAGTGTGGCCTCACTAATGATAAAAAGTCAAATAAAAGTTACAGAACTTTCGAGTTCAAGGTAGCGATAGCTACTTGGAGTGTATGTCACGTACAGGTAACCTTTTTATCGGGCCTGCCTCTGGTCTCATCAGTCGATTAAATTCTCTGCCGGCGGCAGTGGCTTAGCCGAGGGACACGGACCAATAGAAAAATATTTCATTGTGTTAGCATTTCAAATGGCGAGTTGAGGGAGGGGGGGGTGGGTTGGAGAGGTGGGGGGAAGAAGCGCAAACCGATCATTGCCAGTGGAATTAATTGGCTATTCCGAGAATAATGTCCCTTACCCATGATCCTCGGAGGGCCGAACGCCAGCGGAGGCCACTTTTTTTGTTCGGTGTCTTCAAAAAGAGGACTGCTTGGGGGTACTGACCGTATTAGGGTTTTAGCTCAGACCCCTAAAGGCCGGGTGAAATAATCAGAGGCGCTGAACCAAACTCGGCTAATCCGCACCCTAATTAAAAACTCAGAACCCCATTACACCTCACCGTAATGCCAATCGAAAAATAAATACTTTTAAAGAAATAAAATGGAGTGAAAATAAAATTCGGAACATAAAGAGAAAGAATAAAACAACGATATATGCAGAGAGAATTTTAGAACAATGGACTGCACTAGGCTTTCAGCCAACGCTCAATAAATGGCTCAAGATGGAGCTACCATGGTGGTGCTTCTATCCTTTTATTCAAGGGGATTTGGGTTTGAGCTCTGTTACACATCGCCCAAGCATATGCAATGACCCTAACTGATATCGGTGCATCTTTTAACCATATCTTAATCTAACCTTTTTAAAGCTCTGTGGCTTTTCAGACTCAAAACAGCATTAAGAATGAGCATTGTTTGGAGCATGGGGGAGGCAGCCCTAGGAGACGATTCCACAGAATTGTTGGGCCTGGTCCGGGGCAGGAGCCCTCTGGATAAACAGCTGCTTATGCGCACGAATCATCAACTCTATAGAGCAAAGTGGGAAAACAACCCCCCCCAAAAAGATCCAGATTAGGGGGATCATCCCAAATGCTCCATCTCTCCATATCGACCACTTTGGGTCTATAGTACGCAGTTTGTCGATTTTATCCCCCCCAAAGACGTACGGGCGAATTCGCAGTGGTCCCCATTACACGCCTCTCCTTCGCTCATTGTGAATTCAGTCAACGAAGTCAATCTTATTAACTTCCGCACTGGTTCACACATGACATTTTCTTCAATTTTCTCGGCAACATCAAAAACATCAATTAGCAGCTGAAAAATGGGAAGGCGCGAATGACAGAGTCCGATAACAGACTTATTTGAAGCTGAGGGTAAATCTATTCTCCGGTTTCTGAATGTGTTCATTACAATTGCATTTTCAAAGAAGACCTCCAAATAGCAAAGAAATTAAACGTATCTTCTAGAAATGTCCAGAAATTGTTTTTTGTGTGTTTTTTTAATCCTGTGTCTATCTCCCGGCCTCAGCGGGCAACACAAAGCATAGTGGTGCCGCATTTTCCGTCTCTCATTATAACAGCTCACAACTTCCTCCACAGAACTTGAAACCCTGTAATGCCAAATCCAACCCGGAAAATAACAATTTTAAAGAAATGTAACATTTTCCTATGATGGATGGAGACCCAGATAAAAAAAAACTTTAACTGACCTATTGTCAAAAAAAATATAGACCGACTGTATGATGATTTAACACCTACTTTTATTTTAAAATAGTGATTAAATACACCAGATATCATATCACATGGCAAATCTGAGGGAAAAATATGTTTATTGAGTATTATTTAGTTGGTTTTTACCCTTATCCTATCTTTAATTAAAGTCTAAATAAGTGAAGACTTCAATATCCAAAATCCACTGTACTGAGAAGTAGTCTTGCAATGTATGTGGCATGGTATCACACCCCCTCATAGTTTAACCTTGCTTTTAAATGGAATATTTCCTTCCCCTTACTGGATCCTGGATACTTGAAATGCTATAAAAATATATAAAAAATAACATATTAAATATCATACATCAACTCATTTCAATTGATAATTTCCTGCTTTTTACATCACATCACAGTGTGTCGAAATATGAACCTGCATATAAAAATAAAAAAACATTTCTTTGCTCAACTTTTCCCCTTTCGCAACATTGATGAACATGTAACCCAGTAAACTAAGTAAAAGGCTATTTTTTGCTGATATCCAAACATCGTCAGACCGCTTCCTCATGCTTGAGTTACATCTCCGAGGGGGTGAACAAAAGCAACTTTAGTGGCTGCGGAAAGACACTCGTAATGCTATGGGGGAGAGGGCCGATCACATACAGAGATGCGCGGATCAGGTTCCTCCGGCCCATTGATTTCTGATCTTTTGACATTATTTAGTTGCTTTTTATTTTCTTGCCCGTCTTTCTTCCACGTCACAAAAGACAGGGATGTCCAAACAAGCGACGGTGGGGATATCTACTATCTGTCAAAAGAGCAGGCTTTTCCCGGCACTGAAGCAGTGGAGTGCTCCGACAGTGCCGAGAACCATCGGGATGAAAATATCACTCT
This sequence comes from Oncorhynchus tshawytscha, assembly GCF_018296145.1. Taxonomy (NCBI): domain Eukaryota; kingdom Metazoa; phylum Chordata; class Actinopteri; order Salmoniformes; family Salmonidae; genus Oncorhynchus; species Oncorhynchus tshawytscha. The sequence goes on from NC_056453.1 coordinate 10,403,772, forward strand.
TTATAATGGGGCTAATCAGATTTCGGATGCTATTTGCCTTCTAGCCAAGGGGAGACGGGTGGCGTAGAGCAAAAGGGCTGTAACCAATACACTTCCCCTAGTCCATCAGAGTCACTATCTGTCCGCACCTCAAAAAGAAGGCCTTTAATGAGGTTAGATCCATTTGAGGTGTAGCTATAGGCTATAAATCACACCAATACGGAAGAACACAACTTTAAATGTATGGTGACACATCTACCTGAATTTCTATGTACAACATTGTAAATATGGCTAAAACAAACAAGCTGGCTAAATGCAGAATGAAATGAGTAGAGGTGCATTTGTAATACCTCTGCTCGATGAATGCTGAACATACAGAAGTGATCATTTCCATTAAGCAGGGATTAGATCATCTTTCCCATGTGCTTTCACAGGCCTGTTGCAGATTAGATCACTGTGAAAATGGTCAAATGGTTCTGTTTATCTCCCTGTAATTATTTTGATGCAGAGATTGTTTGTGTGGCTGTGTGTAAGGCTTGATGACGCGCACAACCACACACACACACAGACACACAAACAGTGAGATAAAGACCTCTGCATGGACAAAGCTGAGTGGCGCCTCTAAATACCATTAACCCATTAGATTGTTTTAATAAAAACCTTACAAAAGGACCCATAGTAAGTGATTTGTAATACTGTTTTAGGTGAAGGAGCAGGTCCAAGCACACACAATTACAATATTCAAGTCAAGTAATGACTGACAGTAATGTTCTTGTGACGTGACACAAATTGACTTTCAATGAGGTAGAAAAACAGACAAACTGGGCGACCACGGCATGGCGTTTGCTATGCTAGCAGACAGTGCTTCAATCAGGGCCACCCGCACATCTCCCACGGCATCAATTGTAAGGAAGAATTCATATTGGTTGTTCTTCACAAAACATGACTATCAACCACTATCAAGTCAAACTATTTTTTGAAGAGATCTCCATCATATTTTTCCCATTACCTGCACATTGACAGTTTAAAAGAGCAATTACAAGGTTAAAAATAATAACTGTCCTTCGCCAGGGCAAGGCATTGTCAGTAACCCAGATGTAAATAATGCTGTCTTTTTATACTAACATATTTTATTAGCCTAAGGAATTATTAAAACATGTTGCAATAATAGAGGACCATGGCATTCTGTTATATTCATTCAATTCCATGCATTTTACAAGCAAGCAATTCAGCTTTCTTTTGTGTGGCGCAATTGGTGATACTGTACCTTAAACAGTACACCCCCATCATATCAATTGCTTTGTAAATAAGGATGCATTATGAAAGGAAAATTACATGGGCAAGAGACTGTAGTAATAGTTTTCCTCTTCGGGACTATAATACATGGCATCCAGGTCAGGATAACCAATAATATACACAAAGCACTAACCCTGACTCTCGTTTTTAAGTGTTCATAGGTCTAGGTCTATATATTCCTGGTGTTTTTTTAACAAACATTGCTTATTTTAGGTAAACGCTCTCCACAGACTGTGCTTACTTGAGACCAAAACTAGCGATCAATTGTAGAGTCGTGACTCTTTATAATCACTTCTATTTCCAGTCCATTAAAGTTTGGCCGTGTCACTTGATTACTACCTTTTGTATCTACCTTTCCAATTACTTTTAGAGTTGGGGATTTACAAATGTGCACTTTCATGTCCCGTGTTAGCAGATAAGTTGCTGCTCCTTGCCATGAAAGAAGCGTTTTAATGAGCTGCACTAGGGTTAATTGGTTCGCTAAGATCCCAGAGTCATGTTTCTCAATATGAAATTAAGCCATTTCTTGGAGTTTCCACAACTTATTTAATTACAAACACTTCAGCCCAATTTCTAGAGTTGAAAAAACGGCTGTGTTGATCTGACCGTGTCTGCTTGTTTGTTTATGCTGGTTGGTCTTACCCTGCCTTCCCATGATTCCTGACACCGTCATGTTCTTCATAGATAGCCCATGGTGTACTTTCAGATAGGAAAATAAACATGATCCAGTGTAATGCGTAGGTGCATAAGTGTGGTGGTCAGAAAATGGCACGAGTCACCAATATGATTGGTCGATTTAGTATTTGTCCTAGAATTTGGTAGCTACTGTTTATAATTATGTTTACTTTTTGGAAGAAAAAAATAACTTCTCTCACACCTTTCCACTCTCTCCATCTTACCACACACACAGAGCCCCCCCCCACCCACACACACACACAACCAGCTAATCCCCCCTAAAAGACTGTTCCAGTCACTTGCTATTAGGAACTACATGAGGTGAATCTGCCCGTATAAAATGCCTTGTAATTAACACTGGTGCAAACGTGTTAAGGTTACCCTCTGGTAGAAGGGGTTCAGTACTCTTGGCAGTGTAATTACGGGTTCCCCACAACGCACCAACCATCTCACTTAACATCGCTAATTCAATCCATCTTCATTTCTCCAGCACCACCCATCTCATTGATGGATAGCTATCATTAGAGGGTGACAAAGCACTGAAATGACTGAGGCGTGTGTGTGTGTTGGGCCTAATGTCGGGGTGCCGTGCAGGAGGACGCATCCTCTCAGACACACACTATTGCCTTCTAACAGTGGACCTACACATTACCAAGGGGTGTGGAGAGATGGGACAGAGCGAATGCTTTTGGGTCAGAGAGCAGGACGCATACTGGAAACACATACATAAAAAGCACACATATATTTGAGTATACGCACAACACTTGGCTGCCAGTGACCCCAACACACAGAGAGGCTATGGTTCTGCTCGGCACCCTTTTATAACATGCTGCTCAGACAGCAGACACACAGACACACGTCTCGTGTTCGAAGCAGTCCAACACTAACCACAGGCCCTGATTGAGGGAGACTGGTCTGGTGGTACTCTATATTTTCAGTCTATATATTCAGCCCCAGCCTGGCTGTATATCTTAATTATGTGCTCTGTTTCTTTGTGGAGTGGCGGAGAACAGTCTCCTAGTCATCCCAGTGCAGCAGAAGGTCTCTGTCATGAGGCTATGTTAGACTTTATGGGCTCTGTCATTTCCACTGCATCATTACACAACTCACAACCAGCCGGCCCGAATGCCTCTCTAAACAGTGTGTCGCACTCAAACAGGCAATTGCGCGCACACTGTACAAGGCCAACAGCTTCACATGAAGCGAGTTTGTAAAATCTTTAAAATAATAATTAATTTGAACATAATTAAGGTCCTACATACTTGTTTAATGACCCGCAGTAGGCTTATCTCTTATTACACATGGGCATCTGAAAATCAACAACCCATTCGGGCTACAATGTGGGATAAAAGAGAATAAACAACTGAGAAGGAGGTGAAGAGGAACAAATGCCCAGAAGAGCGAGCCCAGCTGATGTGTGGCTATAGCAGCCAGGCAGCCCTGCGCTCAGCTCAATGTGATTATCTCCTTTCTGGCTGCAGGTTTCGGGGTCAACGGTGCCACACACACAAGCCTGGCCTTGCCATTTCAATGATTGAATTGAATTCGGAGCTCTCAATCAATTGTGTTCAGTGACCCCAGAGACGCCACTGTGGAGAATGCCCACCACCGTCTCACCGTCCTGGGGAGGGAGCCTAGGCCTACAACAAGCCCCTATCCATTAACCAGGATCCGGTGCCACCGGGTTGAGTAGCTCAAAATGGCTGCCACACCAGGCAGCGGCGCTTCATGTTTTTACCCGGAGACGTGGGGTCTACTGTGGGAGGTTTGTTTCGTTTTTTTCTATTAGCAGGGATTTAAAAGGCATTTTGACACCTGGAGTTGTAGGCACTTCCACAAAAGACACAGACACTCTGTTTTACTATCAAACTCTATTTAACAGTGAAGAGGACACAGAGGTTCACATTCAGGTGATGCTGCCTGGCTGAATGTGGGAGATTCTCAGGCTTGTGCTCTCTTGTTTTGTTGGCTTGTTGTGAGGGAGGAATGTGTTGCTACAGCCTCCAAACTCAGCATTCACACAAATACAGCACAGACACACACACAACCTATTGCTCACACTCACATACGCATACACATACTCAGACACACCTTGCATCCATACACTCCCACTATTAAATCACCCTCAGACAACTCTGACAATCATGCAAATACACACTAGTACATCAACGAAACCCATGCAGGCACTCATATATTCACAGCAACACACTTACATACAGACACAGACACACAGACACACAGACACACAGACACACACACACACACACACACACACACACACACACACACACACACACACACACACACACACACACACACACACACACACACACACACACACACACACACAGATGTAGGCCTATGTACTGTATTCCAGTGCAGGCTGCTGAGAGGAGGATTACTCATAACAATGACTGGAATGGAGTGAATGGAATGGTATCAAACACGTGGTTTTCATGTGTTTGATACCATTCCATTCAGTCTATTCCAGCCATTATACTCCATTCCAATCATTATTATGAGCCATCCTCCCCTCAGCAGCCTCCACTGCTGTATTCCCTGATACACTCCCATAGACTTCAGTGCTGGCCTGCCTGCAGATCCTGCAGTTTGTTTAGCAACACTCCATTTGACGACAACCAAAGGGTGCAATTAAGTCCAATTAGAGTCTGTCGGTTTTATTAAGAGGCAAAAGCTAGCCAGGCTTGGGGGCAGCGAGGGGAGCAGGGGGAGCTACAACAGCACCAAACTGCTGCACTGCACACATCCAGGCTGGCTGAGAATAGAGCCATTACTCCGAGGAGAAGGGCAAATGCCAGTAGATGTCAGGAAAAAAAAAACAGACAACTGAAAGACGACTAAACGACTCGGCTGCCAATGTAAACAGTGGAGGTGTGGAATAACAAAAAAGGTTCATGTTCACCAGGTTCAAAGATATTCGCTGTCAGTCAAGTCTCGTCTTTAACCAGCCCGGGGTCAGCGGGTGAGCTGACCTCAGATGCTCTGGTGATTACATCATCAGGGTAAGACCCCGTTTGGCACATTGAGAGAGATTAGTACTGTAAACAGCTGCTCTATCCTTGAGGTGAGATAGGTCGGACTAGCAGGCAGGCGGTACTGTGCGCCAGGCTAAGCTATACTGTAATGCTGAGTTATCAAACTATAAATAACTTAAAATGGAATAATTAAACTGTATTTTTACGACAGATGATTCATCAAATCGATCAATACATGATAAAAGTAGTAAATGCTGAAATCTGACAGCAAAAACGCCTGAAATGCAGATGTCACAAGCCAAATTGGGAGGGGGTCCATACAGGACTTATGTGGCCATGCCCTGGGATACTTGTGTTTAAATAGCTAAATACTACAGCTGTGATGGAACAAAACACTGGCGCAGCTTTCATCGGATCAAAAACATTTTCCACGTTTACGTCCGACCCCTCCTCAGGGATGTTTACAGATCGCTATCGTTCCGTCTTCGTCACGTTTTTCTCTTGGACCTGTTTCAAAAGACGAGGGCTTTTTATCTCGCCTCTTGCTGTGAGGAAATCTGCTCTTAATGGCTTTCAAAACAGGAAGCCCAACAACAAAAACTGGAAAGTGAGCATGCTTCCCTACCAGCCCCTTCAGTAGGCATCCTTCCCAGTGTTGGGGTATAGTATTCTGCACCACAGTGTTGCCAAATGTGTCAGTCACAACCCTTCACCTGACAGCACAACTTAATATTCCTGATCGATATCAAATTAAAGTCTGTAGTATACTGTTTATGGCATTCTCAGGCATTTACTGTTGTGTATCCACAACCCAATCCCGTGCCTCCTCTATGGAATCCATGCCCACTGAGTGCCCTGGACATGAGTAGATTTTCTGTGGCCCAACAAAAAGAGACCTGAAAGACAGCTAGCTACACACGCTTCCTCACAGTTGGATAAAACAAACCTTAACCGCACAACTCAACCTCACCAAATAACTGATTTTGATATCCTGAAGTTGTTTTTACTACTCTCTCCTCTCTCTCTCTGGGTAAAAAAAAGGAAATAATTTTCAGGAAAAAAATAAGAAAAAAATATATCCTTTCTCACTCCCTGTGTGCTGTTTCCGTGTGTGGAAGTGTTCCCTTCCATTGATTTTTCCCAGCCGGGGCCCTTCCCAACACTAGGCGCTTCCTTGACGGTGTCATCTTCAGCACCATTCTTCCTTTTAACTGTGCTTTACTCAAGTGGTGTAGTGTACTAAACCGCCAGAGAGGAGGGGGGGAAGAAAGGAGGAGAAAAACTGATACATGCGCTTCAAAGTTTCATCTATTGATTTCTGTTTGATGCAGATTGGGGGGGGAGAGAAAGAAAGAACAGTTCACAGCTGAGGAGATTATTTTTTGATCACCGCTACAGTGGTGGTGTTTGGTAGTAGGAGTAGTAGTTATAGTAGACAGGGATGTGCGTCTGTCTGGAAATTCCTTTGTTCTGCGCTGTGTATAGTTCATACCGAGATTCCATGCGGACAGTGGGCTCATTAAACGTAGTGACCAACGGCAAGTAGCGTAATTACACGCTGATAGGAGATCATCAGAATGTGCCAGCACGTGACCTATGCTGCCTATCCCTATGGAGTTTAACGGTAGACAAAGGTGAATACATTCACACGCTGGATGGTACAAAACTGCAGACACACGGAAAAGCATAAAAGAAGAGCACAACTATTCAACAAATCATGAGTGCAGGGAGCTGGAGATGATAAGATATGGAGAGACAGGGAGAGAAAGATTGACAGCAGAGGGAGAAAGAGAGGAACGGAGGGAGTCTTTGCAGCGTCCATTTATTTTCCCCCATCATGAAGCAAGATACAGAGAGCCATGGAAACAGAGAAAAAAGACAGCATGGGCAGAACGATGGGTAAGGTAGAGACTAGAGAGAGAGAGGGGAAAAGAGAGATGGTGGGTGTCTGCCGTCTCCATTCATTCCCATGATTAGCAGAGCTGTAGACTCTTATCCAGTGCTCCCCACTCTGTCAGTCCTCTCTGTGATGTGCATCTGTGTCCACTGGGGGCTACAATTAGCCCATCAAACTCATTCCAGCCGGGACTCGGTGCCGCCTCTCAAACCCCCTCACTCTCAGGAGCCTACTCCTCCAAAGAGACGGGCAACTTGTAAGACTGGGGGAGGTAGCCTTTGAAGTCCCAGGCGTTGCCGAGGCCTCCCCTTTTGCTCATATCAAGGGTGAGGAGATATAACAATTAAAACAGCAAGAGAGGCAGGCCCACACCACGGCGCGCATGCATGCACAGCACACAGGCTTGTGCAGATGCAGGAGAGCTCGTGGGCATCAAGCACGTTCTCTCAGAAGAAGGTGGGCCACAATAGAGGAGACAAGCGAGCCGTTGGCATGGCAGCTAACGGATCACCACCGGCCGTGGTACAAGTGATGGAGGAATTTGACACATATTTCCTAGTACAAAACAGGAGTTATCGGTCTTACTGCTAGTTACTCAAGCTCAGATGGGCATTAGTGTAAGTGACCCCACGTTGCATAAGACACAGCTTTACTCCTCTCTGCTCCAGTGGGGCTCAGTGGCAACCTTCCAGGTAATTACACAGCCCTGACTACCAGCCCAGATAGATAGCCTACACACAAACAAACACACACACACACACACACACACACACACACACACACACACACACACACACACACACACACACACACACACACCGGCAGAATCAGTCTCACACACAGCCAGACACAAACCCACATCATTTTAAGGAGGATTACAATGACTTCAATCTGAGCCTGTTCATCAAGCCCCCTATATACGGCGATACTCCCCTGTCAACTCCTTTGCCTTTAGCGTATTGTACTATATGTATAGTAGGACTGGCTCTGTACGGTGCAGGGTCATCTGTAGTTTAAACATGTGTGCGTATGCAGATGCAACGGAGCATGTGGTCCGCATTAGCTACAGCAAGGAGCAGTAGCCAAAAAGAGCTAAACCAGCATTTTAGCAGCCGTCTAGTCTAGCATGTCAAAAGGATCTCTTATTATTTATTCGGAGTCTGCCCTTTTAGCAGTTTATCAACAAACTGTATCATAGTGATAGAGCAAAAAAAAATACTAATGCATACTTTTGCATTTAATTGCAAACATAAATTGGATACCAGTTTTGAGTACATTGCACTGCAAAACAAAACAAAAGAGTCATGCTTAATAAAACTAAGAAGCATTCTTTCTTTTGTCTGTTATTTTAGACTCTTCTCTAAAGACAGAATCCCATAAAAAAAAACACAAAACGGCTATGGTCTCAATGAATACCAGTGAGAATCAAATGAGCTATTCAGGCTGCCAGTTGATTTATCCATGCCTCGCTACACACCAATCAGCTCGCCCGCCGGCCACACCAACAGCCAGTCACTTGTCTGCCATTTCAACGCAAGATGGAGACAGTGCCAAAAGTTCCAATTAAAATCTCTGTTCACCATGACGTGTGAGGGGAAAAAGCCCAAACGCTGGGCTTTCCAACAAAGTCGAGGAAAACTACAAAAAAAGCTGCCGAATGCTACGGACAAGCCGCATCTTCTCGGTTTCTGCCGAGCACAAAATAAATAAGCATGAAGAGGAGGCGGAAGAGGGGGGGACGTCTTGTTACGGAGGAACAGAGCATGTAACAGATAACAGAGCGACAGTGTTCAAAGAAGAAGGCAGGCCCGTAAAACTTGCGCAGATTCGACATCATCGCCTCACTGTCCCTTAATGAGCCAGTAAAGAAGAGCCTGTCGTGTGTCCGCAAAACCACGCCTGTCTCACTCCAATCACAATGCCTCAGATTCAAATCACACACACACACACACACACACACACACACACACACACACACACACACACACACACACACACACACACACACACACACACACACACACACACACACACACACACACACACACAGACACACACACACACACACACACACACCTGTCACACAGCCACTCTACATCTGTGCTGTTTATTTTGCTCAGAAAGGATGTTAACAAGACAAATGAATGAATAAATGCACAAATAATGCATTTAGATCATGTTAATAATGTATGAAAAGTAAGCTGCTTTTTTTGCTTTTTGACAGCTATCCCAATGCTGAGGACTTTGCAGACTTTGGTGGTGGGTTCATTATTTTGATCTATTTCCCGAGTTGCAACTCTTGTGCTTTTGTGCTTTTATTGACAGTCTGGCCAGTGCCTGGTGCACATGGCAGATCTGTTGATCCATCACCAGACATAATAGTGTATCCACTAACTATATTATCTAACAGATTTTTCATAACAACGTGCCCATATTTCAATGAAATTGGGCAATGTTTCCCAGACATGTATGGCAAAATTAAAAATGTTTCTCCTTCACCTTGATTGATTTAAATGGTATGTTAATAAGCCATTTAATCAGAGATGATTAAATGATCAGAGATTTTTAGAGGGCTGGAAAAACAACTAAATAAAAAAGCATGTGCACGCACACCTGCAGAGGTATGCACGTACATGCAAATACAAATCACCTGCCTCAGTGTGAGCTGTTCCAGATTTTCACAACTATTAGAAAAAAAAACACCTAAGAGAGAAACTGACTTGGAAGAAAAATAGTCTCAAGTCTAATTGTATCGCTTTTTTTGAGACGAGACAAAAGAAGAGCCCGGGACTCAGTCATCATTGACTACACTGACTGTGGAAGAAAACATAAGAAACACAGCCAAACAAATAAAGAAAGTTCAGAGATGTCTTCACTGAAACCGCTGAGAAGAACAAAATAAAATAAATTGGGGGTTAGTCTCGCTCAGGTTGAGCTGACACATGTGAAAACAATATAAAAGAGGTTTGAGGAAAGAGAAGGAGGAGGACAATGCAAAACTATTCAGGAATTAGATACCGAGTGTTCTTAACTAATCCCCGCGACCCGCTCTCCTGCCGTACGAGCAGGGAAACTAAACCTAATTCAGGGCAGCTTAAGGGCTCCCTGGAAACAGTCAGCATTCCACCGGCAAACACACACACAACACACACAACACACACAACACACACACACACAACACACACACAACACACACACACACACACACACACACACACACACACACACACACACACACACACACACACACACACACACACACACACACACACACACACACACACACACACACACACACACACACACACACACACACAGGGAGAAGGAGGTGTTATACTTTAACTGCCACAGTGCATTCAACTGTAGCAATAAATTGCTCTTTGGGGATGTGGGGTTCATCGCCTCTCCATACACACCCAGTGCGCCCTACCCCTCTCCAAAATCCACCAAAAATCTCTCACCCCAAAGTGTGGCCACCGCAGTCAGGCAAACAACCAGCCAGGGAATGGGTGCTCCAACACAAGGGGCGCTGTGCCAGTCCAAACAGTGGATTAGCAGGCGAGAGCGTGCTGAGGGTCTGACGGTGATTCAAGAGGACAGCAGACTGTAGCACTATATACGTAGGCCTGTGTGATGGGCTTTGCAGTAGAATGTTAGAGTTGTGCAGCCAGGGGCTCCACTGCTATTTGACCCTAACCTACGGATTACTCATTGGATATTACTGCATTGTCGGAACTAGAAGCACAAGCATTCTGCTACACTCGCATTAACATCTGCTAACCATGGCCTGTTCCTTGGCCTGTAAGCAGTATATGGACAAGGTGTGACAGCAATCCATGCTTTGGTTTAGTTTCCCTGGCACGGTTTCCAAATGCTAAGGTTTTAGCATTTGTGACACATTTCCCCTGCAAGTCATCGAACCAATATCAGCGTTCTTCACGCATCATGTTCAAATCATCTATAAGTGACTTTGATGAGCTTCACAATCAATTTTAGATACTTTCGGATGACTTGGATATGGTGAACGAAATATCGGTCCCATGACTCGAATGGGATTTGTGACACAAATGCTAATATGGAAACATGGATTGCAGTCATACCTTGTCCATTGATTGCTTTAAGGGTAAGGAAACCAATATGTGATTTTGTAATTCGGGTGAACAATCCCTTCAATGAGTGCGGTTACATGCACACAATAAAGCGTTTATTGTGGATAGTCAGATTGATATAATCGATTAAAACGTTTGTATGCTTTGCAAAAATAACAATTTCCCTAACAATCATGTTTAAATGGACACATCTGAAATCAGGCTACCTGATGGCACTCTGATAAATGTAGAAAATCGGCAATCAATATAGACATTCTACCACAGCGAACATGTTATTTTTGGGAAACATATTTGATTCTGAGTACGGACATAAAGTGTGAAAACTACTTCTAAGACACATTCATTCAGTTGTTTCCGAACACACTTCACTCGCACTAAAGATGGAGGCTCGATCGGCTGGTGCTGGCACATGCACAGATCAAAAACACAGCTGGAGATCGATTAAGGTGTTTACATGTCCTAATAGTATGAAAGATTGCTTAGAAAACTAGATGTTTTAATTGGAATATGCTTACTTAGATTTTGACCGTACGCCAATTAAGACAAATAGAGTAAGGTGTTCGCGTGACTTTTGTATAACCTGCCCACTGCCATAATCAGTTTAATATAGAAGTATTAGCGTGCATGTCAATGTACTCAATGAGAAATCTTTACGACCTTATTTCTAGAGGGTTCATCACTTTTGTCTTTATTTACGTTTTTTTCCCTTTAACTTTCTGACCAAGTAAGCACCCGCAGTGATTTCATAGAGCGCTAACACCAGAGTCATAATGGACACACAAACACATACTGTACTCTGGAGCCAAACAGTGCTCTAAATTCTACTGGCGACTCTAGGGATATTCTCTAAATCACTTCACCCTACTCTCCAAAGTTCATGTAAAAACTTCCTGGAAAAGGGGCAGGCTGTTCTGAAGGTAAAACAAAGAGTTTCAGAAAGTTAAACCTCTGTCTATAATCCCACACAATTCAGCCTAGTAAGAAAGTGAGAACAGAGGAGGAAGCAAGGATTTCTATAAAAACTAATCATTGGTTCGGGAGCGGATGTGTGTAAAAACACTCTCCAAAGATTGGGATCTGCTGAGTCAATACATTGTGTACTGAGGCCCACTTGTGTTAGCGTAAATCAAATCATCTCAATTTTGCAGTAACATTGACAAAAACTAACTGACAGAGCAAAATAAGAAAAAATGCCATCCTTTTTTGGCAGTATCAGGCTGGACTATAGGCCACTTGCTAAGTTAAAGCCTAAGCCTCCTTTTCCTCCTCCTCCTCCTCATTTGCCTCCTTCACACCGCCCATCCTATTTCTTCTCCTCTTTGTCACTCAGCTGAAACCTGTCATTCCATTCCTCCGCTGGGAAAAGGAGGTCACGTATCGACTTGCTCAGCGTCCCTCTCTCTCTCCAGCCACAAGACCCTCCAAAAGACCCCCCTTTCTTCTTCCTCCTCCACCAACTCAGTCCATCACTCTACCCAACCCGGAACATCCCATCCCACCTCTCCATTTCAATTCTTCCATACTTACCCTTCCCTCTGCTCCCGGTCCCCCCTTCCCACCCCAACCATGCCCTCAGCCAAATACTAATTGGTAAATCTGTTGAACCATAGCAGTTCCAACAATGAGACACCTGGAGTTCTGTCAAAACAAATTTCCCTGTGAAACGGCCTCAAGTACTAATACAGTACACGCTCACAGCCCAGCCACAGAATCAGATGTGGGACTTGGGCAGTGGAGGTGGGAGAGAGGATTGGTCATGCAGGGGGATATAGAAAATATAGTAAATTATCATTATTTGGAAAATAAATAGTGGGATGAGGTGGGATATTTTTTAAGTTTCTTAAAAACCAATATGACAAATGAACTCTGTCTGCACATTGTACCATGATTTAGGGTCACATTTTGATGAGACATTTTTGCATCCAACTGCAAAACTAAGCTGCTATTTTTAAAAGATCAGTGCGACATCACTGTCTTTCATTTGATATATTCCTCTCAAGTGTGCGCACACACACACACACACACACACACAGACACACACACACACACACACACACACACACACACACACACACACACACACACACACACACACACACACACACACACACACTTGTTTTACTATCCTTATGGGGACAAAACAATTGATTCCCATTCAAAATCATATTTTCCCTAACCTTAACCCTAAAGGCTCGCACACATCGCATCGGTTGTGGGTCTAGCATTCGCCTGTCTATCGTTCAGTGCGCTGCTTTAGGCACCACCCGCTGTAGACGTCTGACTGACTAAATGTTTTACTCAATTCTACATGTAAAATCAGTGTGCACTCGGTTCGCAAATTACGTTCAGGGGTGCTAAGTACTCTTGGCCAGCAAACACTATTGGTGTGACTGAGCTCTAACCCTAACCCTAACCTTAACCCTAATTGTAACCCTAAACGTAACCCCTAAGCCTAAAATAGCTTTTTTTCTTGTGGGGACCCGCGAAATGTCCCCACTTGTCCAAATTCACCTTGTTTTACTATATTTGTGAGGACTGCTGGTCCCCACAAGGATAGTAAAACCAAAAACACACACACGCACAACTGTGCTTGACAACCTTACTTGACGTGACTGAGACTGCTTATCTAGCACACAAACATAGACACACACCTACATTCGATTTGGCACACATACATCTACACCTTAGAGAGACACGGACACTAAAGAATATGCAGACAAACACATATTTAAGACGCACTCACACAGAAACACAGACATAGACACACCCAACAGAGCTCCTGCCCTACCTAGTCAAACAGGTTCTAGCAGACACCTTTTAGAGAAAGGAGGGAGGAGGGGAAAACTAGAAGGAGGAAAATCTCTCTCCACTTGACATTTAAGGTTGTTGTTTCCGAAAGTGTTTTTTCCAAGTGCAACGACTTTATTACCAAAACGGTCTTGATGGAGCATGGAAATTCAACAAGCAATTGATAAGCCACAGCGATTCAAGCAGGCAACTCAAGAGTCCGGGGGTCCATTCAAAGGATACAAAAATGTGTTTTCTTCTTGGCTCCTCAATGACAACCCATGTCCCGCCATTCCTGTCACTCCCTTCATCAGGCTAACCATGCAACAGTGAGCTATAATCTAGCCTAACACCCACTGATCTGGCAGTAGTCATCTCTGCAGACCAAGGCTAACCATTATGTCCCCATCCATTCAAACCCTGAATGTTTGGGTTCGTCAAGTAGGACACCATAGTTAAATGAGACACTGGGTAGTAATATAAAAATACGAAACAAAGCATTCATGGTCCTTGGATGGCTCTAAGCACCTTCTGACAACAGCAGAACAATTCAGAAAAGCTAGACAGCCTTGTCTCGTCCAAGTCCCTTGTCTTCAACATCGACCTCCCCCCCGCATCGACATAAATACATAGGCAGACACACACAGTCACTCACTTAGACCACACACACACACACACTGCATTTTCTAGTTAACTTCTTGCTGGCTCACATTCAACCACAGATGCCGATAATATAGAGAATCCTCTTCATGACAACTGTAGATAAAAATAGAACAGAAATATTATCTCTCCTGGATGGTAATTCAAACACAAAAACAAATGTGTATGTATACAGAGTACAGTCCTCCAGTAAAAGACTGTAAAACGATTCACATCTCATAATGTGTGACAAATGTTTACCAAGAACCTCAGAACTGATGGAGATTTAGATCAACAAATACATTATCCATTAGAATTCAATAACTTTTTCACAGCACTCCTTTTGATTTGAACCAAACCTTCAATACATGTTTGCCCATTGAAGAAGTGCTCAGAAAGTGATGTTTTGGACCTGAATGCCAAGACAAAGGTGCTCAAAGTTGAGCTATTTTGCATACCATGAGACAATGTCCATCCCTGGAAAAGATATTGATATTTATTGCTAATTATTTATATAATTTAAAGCTTACAAATAGGGTTGTCAAAACATTTCATAATTCATTTTTTATAGCCTTTTTTTTGGTACTTTTTTCGTCAATTATCTAAAAATGTGTAGATGCCAATTTTTATCATATTCACATGTTGTAGCTTAGACCCTACTTTACATTATCTGAGGTTTTTGTGATGTGCCGCCATCGGTTGAGACACAACATGCTCTTGGATACAGGGTAGGTGTCATGTTTTGGCTCAAAAATATACTAAAATGGGAATAAAACTGAAATGTCAAATTTCAAACATTACCACAAAGATGGTTGGATTCAGCCACAATGTTGACTTAAACAGGAATATCTGTTGTTTTAATTATACTGTCAATCCTCCATAGGAAACCTATTGAAATCATATAAATATAGATAATAGAATAGACATGACCATTAAAGTTAACATTCAATGGTGGGTAGACCGGCGGCCATCTTTGTGATAGCAATTAGAATCTAAATTGTCAGTTAAATGGAAATGGTGTATCAGCTAAATTGCAGTGGTCTGAAAGGATAAGTCCATTCTATGAATTCTAGTTCTGTGTTTGAAATTACACCCACCCTGTATTCAAGAGCATTTTGTGTCTCAACCAATTATGTAAAGTAGGGTCTAAGCTACAACATATGCCAGGAATAGGCAGATTTTTTTTCAACACTGCAAATTGACCACAATCAAGCCCAAAAATAGATTGGATTTGAAAATAATAATAATTTCATACTTTCATTACATTGAGACACGGTCACATGTCTCTTTTTTAATTTGTGGGACTACTTGGTGAACAGATTTCCTAAATAAAATTCATTTTTAGCTGAATTCCTGGTGATGCTTGTCTCGCTTGCGGGCCGGTTTTGGCCCCTGTCCCCTGACATACAGTACCAGTCAAACGTTTGGACACACCTACTCATTTAAGGGTTTTCTTTATTTTACTATGAAGACATCAAAGGAGCTCCCACATATGCTGAACACTTGTTGGCTGCTTTTCCTTCACTCTGCGGTCCAACTCATCCCAAACCATCTCAATTGGGTTGAGGTTGTGTGATTGTGGAGGCCAGGTCATCTGATGCAGCACTCCATCACTCTCCTTCTTGGTCAAACAGCCCTTACACAGCCTGGAGGTGTGTAGGGTCGTTGTCCTGTTGAAAAACAAATGATAGTCCCACTAAGCGCAAACCAGATGGGATGGCGTATCGCTGCAGAATGCTGTAGTAGCCATGCTGGTTAAGTGTGCCTTGAATTCTAAATAAATCACAGACAGTGTCACCAGAAAAACACCCCCACACCAACACACCTCCTCCTCCATGCTTCACAGTGGGAATCACACATGCGGAGATCATCCGTTCACCTACTCTGTGTCTCACAAAGGCATGGCGGTTGGAACCAAAAATCTCAAATGTGGACTCATCAAACCGAAGGACAGATTTCCCCCGGTCTAATGTCAATTGCTCATGTTTATTGGCCCAAGCAAGTCTCTTCTTCTGATTGGTGTCCTTCAGTTTCTTTGCAGCAAGTCGACCATGAAGGCCTGACTCACGCAGTCTCCTCTGAATAGTTGATGTTGAGATGTATCTGTTACTTGAACTCTGTGAAGCATTTATTTGGGCTGCAATCTGAGGTGCAGCTAACTGTAATGAACTTATCCTCTGCAGCAGAGGTAACTCTGGGTCTTCCTTTCCTGTGGTGGTCCTCATGAGAGACAGTTTCATCATTGTGCTTGATGATTTTTGCGACTGCAATTGAACAAAATTTTAAAGTTCTTGACATTTTCCGTATTGAATGATTTTCATGTCTTAAAGTAATGATGGACTCTTGTTTCTCTTTGCTTATTTGAGCTGTTCTTGTCATAATATGGACTTGGTCTTTAACCAAATAGGGCTTTCTTCTGTATAACACCCCTACCTTGTCACAACACAATTGATTGGCTCAAATGCATTAAGAAGGAAATCAATTCCACAAATTAACTTTTAACAAGACAACCTGTTAATTTAATTGTATTTCAGGTGACTACCTCATGAAGCTAGTTGAGAGGGTGGCTACTTTGAAGAATCAAAACAATATATTGTGTTTTGTTTAACACTTTTTTGGTTACTACATGAATGCATATATGTTATAATTCTACAATGTAGAAAATAGTACAAATAAAGAACAACCCTTGAATGAGTAGGTGTGTCCATACATTTGACTGGTAGTGTATGAAATTATTAGTTTCTCGTTTATGCGTTCTTAGATAATCGACCTTAAAACGTTTTTAAAAGTATTATATTTTAATTTAAAAAAAACTTTTTTTTGCCCAAGACATTTTTAAATAGTTTGACAACCCTGTTTGCAAGCTTTTAAATTATATCAAACTCAACCGTTTATCTTTTCCAATGATGAAGACATGGATGTCTCATGGCTATACCATGAGACATCCATGTCTTCATCACTGGAAAAGATAAACGACTGAGTTGAGATATGCGAAATGGGTCAACTTGGAACACCTTTACCGGCTAAATGTTTTGGCATTCAGGTCCAAAAAGTCCCTTTCTGACCACTTCTTTCATGGGCAAAATGTATGCAAAGTTTTGTTTAAATAAAAAAGGATGCTGTTAAAAGTGATTGAATTCAAATGGATTTAACCTATACTGTTTGACAGAAACCTTTATGGACCTGAAAGCATCATTATATACCATGTTCAAACAGCAGAGACTTAAATCAATAGACACTTTGGCACTGTTGTAAAGCCAAAGAGCACAATCCCTATCGATGGAGACCATAATGCTACCTTAAGAATAAACATTCTAAACCATCTGATGTTAGCTACACCAGAGACAAAGCACAGTCAGCAACCTGAGCTGGGCTACACCAAGTATCACAACACTAGTGGGTTACAAGCCAATTACTTACAGACCACAGTTCACAGTCTTTTAAAAGCATCTCGGGAAATCAGGATTGTCAGAGAACTAGGAATGTATGTGTTGCACAAGACATGAGTACATATTTAGTGTGAAAACCATGGCTAAAAGGTCAGTAGGTTAAGGCTGTCAAAAGTATCCAAGACATATCTGCACCAGCTGCCATTTCAGAGCAACAAAGCAAGTCAACAACACAGCAGTAGCAGCACTGAATCAGTAGCAAACACAACAACATAGCATGATTAGGCTATCATTAGGATTATGGTTGTTATTATTACTTTTTATTTAATTTTTCATCAACATCATCATAATTTGTCAGTTGTTATTTTGGCATCATCAACCAGCTAACAAGATACTTGGAATTCAAAGTTCTCACCAACTGAAATTGGTGAAGGCTCAGATCTGACTGTCCGGGGAATTCCAAGCAGAAGGGCCCCTGAAAGGCAAAGACGGACGTTCCCGAGTCACACAATTATATCAGCTCACACACACATCATCCTAGCCTACCAGGAACATGAATGTAAAGCAGTGTGTTTTCACTTCCCAAAAGAAATAGGCCTAATGCTTTTTTTCACTAGCTAGGCTATTCATTTATTTAACCTTCTATTTCCTTTCCTTATGGCTACCTCAGCTTTCTCCAGGGTGCCATGCCTATCCGTATACACACACATTACACAGAGAATATGAGAACATGGGTTGGCTTTGGGTTGGTTACATGGCAGTTATACTGTTATACACTGGAGTTTCTCAGCTGTTCTCGCTGCTGGTTCAAAGACATCGCCTTCTTTGGCTCTTAAGTAAATGCAGCTTGCACTAGGGTGAACATGGGGAGATGTATTCCTGTATTCCTGTGCATTAGGTAGGTGTGCAGCTATCATGTTTTACATCACTCTAAAATCAGGAGGGGAAGGGCATGGAAAGAAAGAGGGAGGAAAAAAGAGGAAAAGGGAAAAGAAACAGAGAAGGAGATGAAGAGTTCATGTATCATTTTACAAAAAAACTCACATACACAATCATTCAGACACAAACACACAGACCCCCAAAAACTACTGAACCACATAAGTTAGTTATGACAAAGTGTTTTCACCATATACAGTACTGAAACCTCACACATAACGTTACTGTACTGTACAGGTTAACCTACTCGGCACAAAAGTCAATAAGTCTTGTGTGCTTGACCCTATGACTGCTTGACCCTGTGGGAGACAGATTTCTCACAACAGGATTACAGTATATACAGTGGTTATCGGTGTGACTGCTTGCACGCACACAAACACAGTCTAGATCTGCCCATTACCCAGGGTGGCCTAAGTCTACAGGGGTTAGGCTACATAGTGGCTAAATACCACCCAAAGGTAAAAAGGACAAATGATCTCTCAACTATTCATGTGCGTATAAAAGCCGCTATTCACATTTCTTCCTGCAATCAGATGACAACTAATGGTGGCGTGCGCTAGGCCTAGAGTGCATTCCTGAGGAAAAAATATTGAACAATAAAGGAAAAGGTACAACAAAATAGGCCACGCACTATTACAGGTCAGAATCTGGATGGAATTTTTCCTCTATAAATCCCTATAAATTCCACTATCGCTTGCTCAGTCATTCCTTTGTTGGCTGCTCAGCAGACACTGACTGTCATTGGGAAGTCTGTAAACAACTGGACATTCAGTGTTGTAGAGAAACAAGGACTTTGTCTAGATTGGGTTTCACTGAGTGAAACAGCAAACCCCTATTACCCACTCTTGTCACAGTTCCCATGATTGACACACGTCTCAGCTGGTCTCACATTTGGCACCCAAGATGGTCATGATGTCAGCATGACAGTGCAACGTCTGGTTTGAGACAATGGACAGGGCCAAGGCCTGTTGGGTGGCAAGAAGAGGCACAAAGCCCCCTGTCTAAGGGTGAGGCCATGTCTCCTACCAACAGAAGAGCTGAAGGGGCTCTGGTCTAGAGCACTACTGCCATAACAACAGACAGCATTGCATTCTTCTGTGATAATGCTACCACTGACTTTGCTCAGTCTACCCAGAGCTTGCAGACTGAAGTAAGGATGATTATCTGAGCAAGGTAGAGGAACAGAGAGAGAGCGAGGGGGAGAAGGAGAGAGACAGAGGGAAAGAGAGAGGTCTCCCCTCGTAAACAGTGAGGGCAGTGTGTCTCCAGTCTGTGACCCTGGGGGCGCTCATTAACAGTGAGGCCAGGCTCTCCCACCAGGGCTTCCAACCCACAGAGCTATTGTCTGTACAGCCCAGGTGGACTGCAATTCATAGGGAGGAGACTTGTCTTTATTTAACGTTTCTCAACATACAAAGATGTACGTGGAGTGGACAAGAGACCACTGGCCATGTCTTTTCTAAGGATGACCGGCCAAGCTGTTTAGCCACAGTGGGGGACTGAGAAGTCATTGTGGGCATTTCCTGAACAAATCTATTCTTTTTCAAAAAATTGGGAAGGAGACTTAATTTCAAGCCAACTCCCACTTCCATTTCGTAGCTCTTGTTCTAGTGCACTTTTCTATGGAGAGACAAATTGGCCTAAAACGTGAAAGCCAAGTGTTCATTGGTTCAGGTGGGAGGTCTTGCCACACATAGATGTAATGGTCAGATTCCATCACTTACTCAACGCTCATTATCATACACTTGGAGTAGGCACACAACAGGACACTATACTCCCTCAATTTTCATTCTTCACTGCTCCTGACACACACACACGGATACACTACACTGAGGCCTGGTTGGGAAATGGTTAACACTCCAGCCATCCCCTGCTGCCAGTGAAAGCCCAGAAAACAATGGAGACATTGTCCAGCCTGAACAGACTCTGAGGAAAGGACTAGTGTGGTGTGGAGTGTGTGTGTATGTGTATTTGTTTGTGTGTGTGTATGCGCACACTCTCTCGCTCTCAAGCATATTTCTGCCCCAGTTCCCAGCATGTCAATTTAAGAAACATTGTCAAAAATGTTTGACTTGCACCACAATAGTAACGCTAAAGTGGCATCTAATTTAGGTTATTCATCACTTAACCCACGGTTGGGCAGAAATTATGGCTCGAGGGCCACATTGGGATTTCAAAATTCTGAACTGATTTGTTCATCAAAAGCTATTTGCGGGCCAGAAGAAGAACAGTTATTTGAAAATGTAAAGGTCCAGTATAATTACTACATACATTCTATCTAGTTTTAGACCTCAAGAGTGGCCTGGAGTCCCCCCCCCAAAAAAAAAAAACTGACAGCCTACCATTTACATTGTCCGATGACTGAGTTAGACGATGACTCAATATTTTAAAGCCAACAACAAGTGACGTACCCTTTCTTACATTCCCTTATACAATTCTTGCCTTACAGAGTTGAAATGTAAAGTACTTTTCTCAACTTGAATGTGTAAAGAAATGGCATGACCAGAACACCACCATGTTATGCTACTGGGACACAGCTATGTCCTGCTTGAGTAGCAGCAGTTGCCAGCTGTGATGTGGGGGCACACACACACGAAACAGATCCCGTAACAAATCAAAAATCTGTCACGTGGCTCAAAACAAATCCTATTTCGAGCACCTCTAAGCTACTAGGAAAATGGCATAATACATCAGTCGATGTAGGCCTACTGTATTTGGTGCACCAACAATTTAACAAGAAAGGATAACCTTCATTTTTTTTTTTTTATAGATGACTGTCAACTCATTGTGTTTTGAGAATTGACTGTGTTAATGTGTGTATGAAAATGAGTCAAATGAAGATACTGTAGCATACAACTCTACGAACTGAGTGCTATTCAATACAAAATTCTCTCAGACTGTTGACTATGTGAAGCACAAGACAAAAATGTCTCTCCCTGGGTTTCTTTCTGAAAAAAATACACATCAATAGACATAAATAAATAATAACTTTCAGCCAATGGTCTAAAAGTTCAGCGGCAGCGGTTTGGAGGCTGCCCCGCGGCGCGGTCAGACACATCAAAGGGCCAGGCGTGCCCCCTTTGCGGGCATGGAGGAGAGGGGCACGCCCTCGTAACGACAAGCCCCTGTGAGGTCACTTCCTCCTTTCCCTTCATGACCCTCAAGAGTTCCACCTACTTCTGCCCCTGAAACTGACCTATCCATAGAGTCTACACAAGACAGTATGTTTTTGTTTGATTCTATGTCTATCTGTCCATCAGTCTTTGTCCTTCTCCATATCTCATTGCTCAATTTAGCATTTGTATGTATGTCTCAAACTTGATATTTTTGTCTTATTTAGTATTTCACTCTCTCTGACTTTCTGAAGTTGCTGAAGGGTCACTTAAACTTTGGATCGCTCTCTCCATATCGCTGGTGCCTATCGGCTGGTTTTTATCGCTACGTTGCAGATGGCACATTTCAAGCCAAAGATCAGTCAATGTGCCCAGGTGTTTTTCCCATTTGAAAGCAAAAAGAAACGACTGTTTACGACCACATTTTTCTATAAAGGGATTACGTAAAGTGGGGATCATCGACTAGATTCAGCCAAAGGTCGAGTTGTAGAATGAAAATTGACCGCAAGAAGCCCAAACAGATACAGTGAAAAAAAGTATTTGATCCCCTGCTGATTTTGTACGTTTGCCCACTGACATAGAAATGATCAGTCTACAATTTGAATGGTAGGTTTATTTGAACAGTGAGAGATAGAATAACAACAAAAAAATCCAGGGAAACACATGTCAAAAATGTTATAAATTGAATTGCATTTTAATGAGGGAAATAAGTATTTGACCCCTCTGCAAAACATGACTTAGTACTTGGTGGCAAAACCCTTGTTTGCAATCCCAGAGGTCAGACGTTTCTTGTAGCTGGCCACCAGGTTTACACACATCTCAGGAGGGATTTTGTCCCATTCCTCTTTGCAGATCTTCTCCAAGTCATTAAGGTTGAGGCTGAGGTTTGGCAACTCGAACCTTCAGCTCCCTCCACAGATTTTCTATGGGATTAAGGTCTGGAGACTGGCTAGGCCACTCCAGGACCTTAATGTGCTTCTTCTTGAGCCACTCCTTTGTTGCCTTGGCTGTGTGTTTTGGGTCATTGTCATGCTGGAATAACCATCCACGACCCATTTTCAATGCCCTGGCTGAGGGAAGGAGGTTCTCACCCAAGATTTGACGGTACATGGCCCCGTCCATCGTCCCTTTGATGCGGTGAAGTTGTCCTGTCCCCTTAGCAGAAAAACACCCCCAAAGCATAATGTTTCCACTTCCATATTTGACGGTGGGGATGGTGTTCTTGGGGTCATAGGCAGCATTCCTCCTCCTCCAAACATGGCGAGTTGAGTTGATGCTAAAGAGCTCCATTTTGGTTTCATCTGACCACAACACTTTCACCCAGTTGTCCTCTGAATCATTCAGATGTTTATTTGCAAACTTCAGACGGGCATGTATATGTGCTTTCTTGAGCAGGGGGACCTTGCGGGCGCTGCAGGATTTCAGTCCTTCACGGCGTAGTGTGTTACAGCTGGGGTCCCAGCTGCCTTGAGATCATTGACAAGATCCTCCCGTGTAGTTCTGGGCTGATTCTTCACCGTTCTCATGATCATTGCAACCCCACAAGGTGAGAGTTTGGAATCTGATTGATTGATTGCTTCTGTGGACAGGTGTCTTTTATACAGGTAACAAGATGAGATTATGAGCACTCCCTTTAAGAGTGTGCTCCTAATCTCAGTTCGTTACCTGTATAAAAGACACCTGGGAGCCAGAAATCTTTCTGATTGAGAGGGGGTCAAATAATTATTTCCCTCATTAAAATGCAAATCAATTCATAACATTTTTGAGATGCGTTTTTCTGTATTTTTTTGTTGTTATTCTGTCTCTCACTGTTCAAATAAACCTAGCATTAAAATGATAGATGGATCATTTCTTTGTCAGTGGGCAAATGTACAAAATCAGCAGGGGATCAAATACTTTTTCCCCTCACTGTATGATATTTGACTAAAACATACTAATTTCAAACCTTGCTTACATTTGTATACAATCACATATACAAGTAACTGCCAAAATAATGGAAACACTTGAGTAAATGAGGGATACAGTATTGTATATTGAAAGCAGGTGCTTCCACACAGGTGTGGTTCCTGAGTTAATTAAGCAATTAACATCCCATCATGCTTAGGGTCATGTATAAAAATGCTGGGCAGGTTATTATTTTGGTCATTATTTTGGCTACAATGCCCCCATCCATAGGGCACGAGTAGTCACTGAATCGTTTGATGAGCATGAGAACGATGTAAACCATATGCCATGGTCGTCTCAGTCAACAAGATCTCAATCTTAACACTTATGGGAGATTCTGGAGCGTCGCCTGAAACAGCGTTTTCCACCACCATCAACAAAACACCAAATTATGGAATTTCCAGTGGAAGAATGGTGTCGCATCCCTCCTCCAGTAGAGTTCCAGACACTTGTAGAATCTATGCCAAGGTGCATTGAAGCTGTTCTGGCCATGGTGGCCCAACGCCCCATTAAGACACTTTATGTTGGTGTTTCCTTTATTTTGGATTTGGCAGTTACCTGTATCTCTATTATGCTTGGGAATACTTTGGAACAGATTTCCAAAATTCAAATCACTTGGAGTTGATTTGTTGGTGGTTTTACAGTATTTTATGTCCAACAATAATAATAATATTTATTTATTTTTACTTTGAATGGCTGATGTAAAGGAACATATAAACCAGTGGCATTGAAACTTTTTCACCTGGGACCCCATTTCTTCCCGCAAGAATTTCTGTGGACAATTTTTTTTTGCAAGAATTTCTCATGACCCCAACCAACCAAATCCAAATCTAATGACAACCATAAAACACATTTTTCTAATAAAACTTCCCTCATTTGGAGATAAATGGAGGAGGGCAGGAGGGCAGGAGGGAGAAGACAATACAAGCTTCATCTCACATTCAATTTGATCACATACACTAACAGCAAGTGCATTCAGGTGCAGCAACACCTCTGATCTTACAAACTCTCGCGTTTTTTATCAAACAAATAAATATATAAACAATGAAGATAGACGCGTTTTCTGGAGTAACAAGATGCTATGCATTCTGACTACAAAGCATTTTAACTGTAACCGTGTTTTGGATGTCAAACTAAAGCCCACGGTACGAAGGAGCAATGGAACGAAGGAGCAATGGAAGATATGAGGTGATAAGTATTTAAAGCCATATGACTCATGGAGGAATAAAAACTGAAGCATTTACCTGCAGCTTAACTGCCTCCTACCAGCTTAATGATTTCAGAGGAAATGGTGTCTCTTAAAATAACCACGCAAGTTGGGCCTCCTGAACTTTACGGTATAAAAATAACACTGGCGTCGCTCTGAGGATAAGGAGGGCCTGTCCTACTGAGTTTGCTTGTTGTGTTCGTTAGAGCACTGTCATCGCCATCTCTTTGTCTTAAGCATAACTTTTGACAGGGTTTCTGCTTTAAAAAACAGACTATTTTAAGCTGTACTTAGAGAAAATAGGCAAAAGACCAAGAGGGCTGGTTTTCCAACTTTTTCTTACTGTTGAACTGGAAACCATTGATGATAGTATTTTTTTATTGTAGCTCATAAAAACTAGCTCTACTTATCAAATACCAACAGTGACTCATGTGGAGACAGTTCCTTAACATCGTTTAAGCCACTAATTATTCACATCCTTGTGTAAAACACATGACCTAAACAAATAGTGACTACACATATTCGCTCCATGGGTCAACACGGGGTCAGCTCTGTGGTTAAGTCTAAATCAATCAGACACTCATATGCACAATGGGTCTATAGTGTAGCCCTAACTAAGTGCATGTCCAATATTATGCCATAGAGACCATGTATGAACTTTAACGTTGGCAATACCTCAACTATCCTAATTACAACTCTAGAAACAATGCTTACCCACCATGGCAATACTGGCTCACTTTTAGTCATCTTACTGACACCAACTTTATTCCACACCTTTTTATATTCTTCACTATATACCACTTTTACATTGGCCAAACATGGACAAATCTGTTAATAATAGAGAACTAGCTTTTAAAATATTGACATGGTCCCTATTAGACTATCACTGTCCAGTCACGTAGCCAGCCCGGACGCAGGGCGGTCATGCTCTTTGGAAAGTGAACCGTGTTGGTTAGTTAACAATATGGCTATAGCTCTTCCTTACTGTGCTCATAAAGTCAGAAGAGTATCCATCTGCAAACTCTACTGTACAGCAAGCACTGGGTTGGGCCTTGTGTCGCCACACACACTGCGTCGGGAGCGGCGTGGCCGTTCAAAGAGCAATGGCCATCTGCCACTACAGCTGCCAGCTTATCCCTTTCACAGAGTGAGCTTTCCCTTACAATTGGCTTTACGCAATCAATACAGTCAATATAATGCTTATAATAGGGTTGGGCTCAATTCAGGCTCAATAAGGCAGTCAACTCAGGAAGTGATTCGAATTTAACATTCAGAAATTTTTTCAGTTTATTGAAGTCAAAATAAATGCAATTTTTTTTTGATTATTGAATTGTAATTTTTGTTTACTTCCTGATTTGACTGCCTTCAATTTGAATTGATCCCAACCCTGGTCTCTAGGTATTTCAGTTAGTCACTGACATCCATTCA
Organism: Oncorhynchus tshawytscha; assembly: GCF_018296145.1. Lineage (NCBI taxonomy): Eukaryota > Metazoa > Chordata > Actinopteri > Salmoniformes > Salmonidae > Oncorhynchus > Oncorhynchus tshawytscha. The sequence continues at coordinate 10,430,167 of NC_056453.1, forward strand.
ACAGATTTTGTGTTAGAAAAAGAGGGTATACAGAGGTATACAATACAGGATACAGGAGAAGGGTTGTATTTCTGTTTTAGGGGCAAAAGGAGGTAGGGAAATGTAAAGGAATAAAGAGGGGGTTACTTACAACAATGTGTGCTGGTGACGGGGACCGGGCATCTTTAAGTGCTTGTCTACTTTGAAGACTTCCGTGGTTAACATCTAGCAAAGGCCATTTCATCTGTAGGTACTGTATGGTGAGAAAGAAACAAAATGGACAACAAAATAAATACATGTTACCAATGCATAATGTTAAAAACCAAAACATTAACATAAAGGAATCAACATTCTAAATGTGATCACATGATTTAGAAAGTAAAAACAAACTCAAAAGCAAGCAGATGGGGATCCCAAAGCGGGTGACACACATGGTGGGTTTTGCCTCATAACATTATGTTTTCGGTGTCATATTAGTCAGAAAAAACTACTACAGTAGATTGAAAACATTTATTACAGATATGTTACATAAACATTAAAAAAGAGAACTACATGTCCTAGTAGTTTGAACGGGATACAGTAGTTGTGTCATCCATTCAAGAATTAGAACCGTTCCAAATCTTAGGTAAGCTAAATCACTGCTTATATGCCTGAGAAGGCTACTGTAAGTGGATTATGGGTTTAGAATGATTTGATGCCATAAATGTGACCACTCTGAGATTCCAGGTGACTTGAATGACTTTTATTGGTCAGCCTCATAAAACCGTGCACTGTGGATCCACTGGCCGCTATTATGGGTCTGAATCCACCTAGTGACTGTCCCAGTGAATGATTGACTTGGCTTTATTAGGCCTGAGTGACACATACACAGAGAGCGAGATTGCGAGAGCTAGAGAGCTAGAGAGAGAGAGAGAGAGAGAGAGAGAGAGAGAGAGAGAGAGAGAGGAGAGGGGTGGGGGTGAGAGAGCGAGAACGGGAGAGAAAGAGGGGGAGCGAGAGAGCATGAGATGAAGAGAGAGAGAGAGAGACTTACACGAGACATAGAGCATTTCTCATAAATTGGGTAGAGCCCTTTAAATCAGATGACATGCCAATTGCTTTGGCGACATAGTCTACCATATTTAGTTTCCTGACGAGGAAGGAAGGAGGAGGAAGAACAGTTGCTCTGAATTATGAGCTAAGCCATCAGGGAGAGCAAAGTCTAAACCACTGTAAGACAAACTTTACAGGGGCAAGACCATCATAAAGAAGAAGCCTAGCATCTTAAGTATTGTGACCAATATCTTCCTTGTCAACAGGTCATATTGACAAAAAGTACCTTCAAAGGATTCAAGGATACTCATATAATGCAATAACATTATAATGCAAAGCATAATTTCCCCCCGCTCATTCCACAACCCACAGCTAAATGCTTTCCCTTCCAGAGATCTATTTGCTGTGCCTGCCCTTTGCTATAGCTAAAGCTCCTACTCCATTCTGACCCAGTGATCCTAGGGGATGACCCTGCTATCGGCTGTGACATAGTCTCCCTAACAAATGTCAAGGCCACCTAGTCGGAAGGGGTACAAACTGAGGTCACCTCAGCTGCCTGCGCTCAGAGAGGGCCCCCAACATTAGTTAAGTTACTGGGGGGTCAACAGGGTGAAACAGGCACTTAATGTACAGTGTGAAAAATAGAACTACTAAATATCAAAGCAGGGCACACTGTGTAAGACCTTTCCATACCACTTACGGCAAGCGAGTACATTCAAATAGGTAAGCAAACAATATGTCCAACAGTGACAGGAGTTCCCTGAATTTGCAGGTAGGGCAAATAGTAGTGCACACACTGATGGGAATGCGGACAGTCCAAATATTGAGGGCAAAATACACTGTCACAAAGAACTATAAAACCCTGTACAGTTGATGTACATGTAACATGAACAACAACTAAATATACACAGGGAGAGCAACAGAAAACGAGATCAACAAGGTCAGATAGGAAAACAGACTCCAAGCCAATAAGAAAAAATTAAGAGAGGAAAGAGAAAAAGGAGAGTGAAAGAAATATGGGGTCATTAGTAGAGCCGGGACGATCATTAGTATCATGGCAAGGAAACAAAACACAAAGCAGATTTAACTTCTTAAGGAAAACAGCCCTAATGTTGGAAACAAACATCACTATGTGTCATCCAGAGTCACATTTATTTATTTATTTATTTATAGCACATACATACAACAGGTTTTTAAAGGACCAAAGAGTTTGGTCTGCATCGTGTTTTCACTTTTGCCTTAGATTTTTTTTTTTACAATACTGGTATCGTCACAGCCCTAGTCATTAGAGTTGGCTAGTAGAAACACAAGAGGGTTACGGACTTGTTTCTTAACCTTGAGACCACAGGCACTGCTCTCTCTAGCGTCAAGGCCGGTGCATCCATAAAGTATGCCGCCTCATAGCACACTGGGTCCCCCCCAAAGGAAAATTCTGACAAGTCAAGTTGGCCTTGTATCTTGGCCTCTGATGCAATCGGAACATCAACCGCTGGGCTAGCTAGGATTCTGGCCAAAGAACTCATCCAGAGCTAGAATTGGAATGTTGTCATTCCATCTACGTCTGTGTTCCTATCCTTATCCTCTAAATAAAACAATCACAATGGCCCTCCTGCTGCCCTGATATCCGATGACAACACCTTTCTTGTAGCCTATTCAACTACCTAATCAGAGCAAGTCTCTGTCCTCTAAGTATGGGCCTGTGCTAGAAGAAATCTGTACACTTCTACACTGTTGCTGTGAGCATCTGCCTGTCTGTGGTTGTTACTGCATCAGCAAGAGTTTGTGTTTGCGAGCATGTGGCACGTGTGTATTTGTGTGTGTGCTTGTGTGTGTGTCACGACCTTTCCTGAGACCGTGGCTAAATCAGTGGTAATTAGCGGAGAGTTCACCACGGGGTGCATTGCTGTGGCTTGTGCTGGAGGGAGTTATTGACTCCCGTCCTCTGGCTGGCCCCACAACCACTCATTTATGACCCCCACAAGGCTTTCACTGCAACTGTCTTTGTTTGTGTTTGTTTGTGCGTCGAAGGGTGGAAAGTACGACTTGTAAAGCTCCAGTGTTGTTGTCTTGTGATTTTTACAGACCACCCATATTGGGTATCAATTGCCCTGAAGGGGGGTGGAGTGTTGAGAGTGATGGTACCACTGTTATCTATGAGGTAACTCAAGACTATACTGGTGCAAGAGGGGCTGGTGGATGGCAGGTTACAAATTCTGATTCCAGTCATGGGAAGGTCTTATCATATACTAGACTTGCCAAATTATTGTCCAAGTTGAGCACACAGATGCACACAAATATTCAGACACAACCGCAGGGAGGCCTTCAGTGAGGGGACAACCCTTAAGCCTCTGTCTTGAGGTGGTGGGTGAAAGGTGACACTCCAGAGTGTGGCGCTGAAGCGGAGAGAGGAAGAGAGCACATGCCCTAACAGGCGGCTCCACTTCAGCCTGCTATTGCAAATGCTCTCACACGCTAATCCCTCCTGTAGGTTTTACAAGCATGCCAAGGAGAACGGAGCCCCGGGGAGTGCCAAGCTTTCCGACCCCACCTCCACCTCCTCCCCATTTTACCCTCCTCCTTCCCTCCAACTCCTACTGACGGATGCGTCGCCTGGGTTTGAGTAGGCCGTGACCCCTGACCCCTCTTGGCCGCCCGGCTCCTCCTCCTCCCACCCATAAAAAACTATCCCACTATTAGGGCCACCTTGGTAACTCAAGAGCCATTCCAATGTGACAAATTGCTTCGGCATTCCAGGATAACTCTCTCGCCCCCACCTCTTCTTCCTCCCTTTACCCCCATCCCCCATCTCTCGCCCCTAAGAGCCACCCAGAGTACACACTGTACATCAGGGGCTTCCCCCTTCCCTCCCTCTCGCTCCCCCTCTAACCCTCTGCCCCTCCTCGCCTCACCGGGCCCCACAATGGGAGCTGAATGACTCAATTGTCTCTGATGAAGTAAAAGACAAGGGAGTCCTCTAAATCCTTACAGAGGGATGAACTCTCCCTCTCTCGCCTGGAGATTTCCCATAGTGACAAGCAAACTGGCTAGAAAGGGGGTGAGAGTGAATGATAGAGGGAAAGAGGGTGGTCTTAAAAAATAGCCCCAAGCCCCCACATTTCACTACCAAGGTCCAACTGCTGGACTGTCTGCTTGCCATATTTGAGTGACTGATGCAAAAGTTCAGCTTGGCATGGTATGAGCTGCTGAATGTGACCCAGACACACTAACTTTCATCACAATGCAAAGAAGCTGAGGCTAACCCAGTGCCATCCGTTATACAGAAGGACACAGAGGGAGACAACAGAGTGCATTGTGAGTGCTCACACATCATCCTCACATGTCCACACCATAAGTTGGGTGATAGAACTGAATATTTGATTTGGAATATGAGAGGACTCTTATTTCAAATATATAACAAATAGACTACAAGAACATTTTAACCTGAAATAGTTTGATACATATGTCATTGACACTAGTCTAACGCATAATGTTACTAAAGCACTCCCAAAATGTATTTATTGAAAAATAAGCTAAGCAAATAAAATCCATTAAAATATTCTGATGCACAATTATTAGCTATAAACTATGTATACTGAGTCAGCTACCCTAAATTCTGGTGGTGGTCAATGCTGTGAAAGCTGTTCTTGTTGAAACCCCATCTGACGTGTTTATTACAAGCAACCCGAGCCTCGGCACATACCGACTTGTTCATATTGTTTTGGATTAACAGCAGACAAATAGGGCTCCTAACGTGCCAAAGTGGCTCGGAACCCCGGGAATATTCCCAGCGGGACTGCGAGAGAGGATGAAGTGAATCTCGGTCTCAGGCCGAACGGGGTCCAGAGGCATTCCTGCCACATACACAATGTTAGGGGGAGATCGACGGAAGAGAGAGAGAGCGGGAAAGAGGGGCGAGCAGCTCGGATTTACAGCCAACATATGGAGCCTGGGTCTTGCTCTGGAGACCTCGGCAGATCCCCGGCCCATCTGTGGCCGTGTGGGCTGCTGCCTCATAGTGTAGCCATGACACAGCCACCACCATCCAGACATACAGTAGTAGCAGTGGGCGTGTACCACACACATTGACATGTAGGCTACAAGGAGCAACACATGTGCATTCACACAGTGACACATGCATGTACACATACACTCAAATAAAAAATATAAAAAATAAATGGTTAATGCTTTGAAAACAACAGGTTTTAGACTAACAATGAAATGCTTACTTACGGGTTATTTTCCAACAATGCAGAGTTAAAGATAATGATAAAGCTACCTGATTCATGCACAAAGAGACACACATGTTCACCGCACACACACACACACACACACACATTACTGAAAACATGCTCACACACAGGAACACACTGTGGCTAACTGTTCATCATGTTCAATGACACCCTGGGGACAGGGGCCCGGGATCAGAATAACAGCTTGCAGATTACACCAAATCAAACAACAAATTTAAAAGAGCTTTATTTGTGTTTGCTGTGCCCAAAACAAGTGAGAGACCGAATCGAAACAGAGTAAATCCCACTATCCCAGTGCCCCAGTGTCAAGTCCTATTGGGGTTGAGTTAGACTAAAAGTCTGAGAAAGAGTATTGTTTAGTTAACTTCATGTTCTTCTAAGGACAGCTGCTACATTCAAATAATACTTGAAAATGATGGCAAATGTGTTTCCTTCTTGACATTTGTGGGTTCCTTTGTCTAGGCCACAGGTGCAGGGGTTAAACATACACCCAATTGTTGGGGCGGGAACAGTAATTTTCTGTAATTGGGGGGGATAATGCAATCCAGATCCTTTGAAATCCCCCAGGTCAAAAGAGAGACCTTTTCCCAATCTATAGGATACACCACACATTTGAGAAGGAAGAAGAGCGATATAAGCAGGCAGAAAGTGAGGGGAGTAGAGGGAAGAAAGTCCAACCAAAACTGAGAGAAGGTTAGTCGACGAGAGAGGGCTCTTCATGACTGATTTAGTTCTTCTAATACACATTTTATGAGTAAATAAAAAAAGTCCCACCAGCTCTGATAGCCAGAGGCGTTTTGCAAGCAGGAAAATAAAAGTGGAATGTGGGAAGGCCTGGGGTTTGTGTGCCCTGGGGCGGGGAAAGGGGTCCGCTGGGCCTGTATTTACTCCAAAGCCCGAACCGTTAGGGGATTCCACAAGGCCCTGACAGCGCGGGGCCGTCGACCCACTCCAACCCCCCCACCCCCCTTCTCGCGCAAGATAAACTCAACCTGACACTTTTATATGGACGTTTTTTTAGGCCCCCGGTCCCGCCTCCTGCATCCTCTAAACATATTCTACGGACTGTCTGAAAACAACGTGGCCAAAGCCAAGATGGTTTCAAAAGAGTTTGAGACATTGTACTCTTCAATAAAAAATGTTTATTTTGGAATAGATTATTTTCTTTGTTTTCTCAAAATGTGTCCCTGAACCCTTTCCTTATCTGTCCTGTTCTGGACGTTAACTCTGGTTTCAAACACGGGTTCATGAGATATGTGCAGTCTTGCTCCTACACTGTTTACTTAACAGGTGTGGACAAAATGCGCTATTCAAACACCAGCTGATTTGCTGGAAAGTTTCTAAAGATTGCGCAACACATATTCAACTAAACTAAGGAATTAACAAAAATCAATAACAGCAGTAAAATGCTCCATTTGAAAGACAAAAAGCATCTGAACCAATGAGAAACAAAACTGATTGGCTGATGGAGCTGGAGTAATCCAATCCCACTTGGAAGAAGAAAGACCAGTCACAGACATACTGGGGCACTCACATCTGTGATGTGACATCACCACAGACTCCAAATTCTTGGTGGATTTACGGCATACAGACTCAGAAAGTAAACAGTGTTGTATTTCTCTGACTCCCCCTGTCTCTGCCTCCATGTCATTAAGGGCATCTCTGGGCCAGTCTATAAATAGAGCTGGGAGGCTAAGGACTGCAGGGCCTGCTGTTCCTCCGACAGACCCGGGACACTAATGAACAGCACAGGCATCTTTAACATCAGGCCTTCCTGGCTGGCTCTGCTCTCAGGTACTGCTTCGATCTCAGCTTCTGTCTCCAGTTCTCTGACTTTTACTTCTCACGTTTCTCCACCGCCCATCTCTCAATGTCAATGTCTATGTCTGGGCCTCTTCCCAGACATATTCCAGCAAATAGTAAATACACATAATTTGTAAACTGTATGTCGCTTTGGATGAAAGCATCTGCTTGATGACTGTACAATTATTCTTGCAACACTAGTCTACAGAAGCCCAGAGCAACATAGTGAGTGTGGGCAGTGAGAGAGTGAGATCAGGGCTGAGATGAGAAGTTCAGGTCAGATCCAAGTCCTGCTGCCCGGTGGATTCTCGTACATACTGACCTACTTAGCGGCTACGTGAGCTCAGCAAGCTAGCACAGCAGGTGTGTCTGAGCCCCTTGTGCAAGGAGCTCGCTCTGTGGTAGGAAAAGTTTGGGTAATAGGTGCACATTGTGTGTACATGCTTGCCTTTGTTTAGGAGAAGTGGTAATATTAAAAGTATAAAATAAGAAGTTGAAGGTTAAGCCAGAGCCCTGGAACCTCTACTTGCAGCCACCTTGAGTAGGATGATGATGATGATGATGATTGGCTTTGTGATGTTGGATGGATATCACCCTGACACAACAAGAAGGTTACCTGTTTATTCAGGTAACTATTTAGGTATCTATATAGTTCCATGGCCACATCCTGACTGATGGCAGCCCATTCTTGCATAATCAATTCTTGGAGTTTGTCAAAATTTGTGGGTTTTTGTTTGTCTACCCGCCTCTTGAGGATTGACCACAAGTTCTCAATGGGATTAAAGTCTGGGGAGTTTCTTGGCCATGGACCCAAAATGTCAATGTTTTGTTCCCCGAGCCACTTAGTTATGGCAAGGTGCTCCATCATGCTGGAAAAGGCATTGTTCGTCACCAAACTGTTCCTGAATGGTTGGGAGAAGTTGCTCTCGGAGGATGGGTTGGTACCATTCTTTATTCATGGCTGTGTTCTTAGGCAAAATTGTGAATGGTCTCAGGATGCTTTACTGTTGGCATGACACAGGGCTAATGGTAGCGCTCACCTTGTCTTCTCCGGACAAGCTTTTTTCAGGATGCCCCAAACAATCGGAAAGGGGATTCATCAGAGACTTTACCCCAGTACTCAGCAGTCCAATCCCTGTACTTTTTGCAGAATATCAGTCTGTCCCTGATGTTTTTCCTGGAGAGAAGTGGCTTCTTTGCTGCCCTTCTTGACACCAGGCGAAGACTTTCTCCAAAAGTCTTCGCCTCACTGTGTGTGCAGATTCACTCACACCTGCCTGCTGCCATTCCTGAGCAAGCTCTGTACTGGTGGTGCCCTGATCCCGCAGCCAAATCAACTTTAGGAGATGGTCCTGGCGCTTGCTGGACTTTCTTGGGTGCCCTGAAGCCTTCTTCGCAATGTCCTTGCCTGTGAAGCCCTTTTTGTGCAAAGTAATGATGACGGCACGTGTTTCCTTGCAGGTAACCATGTTTGACAGAGGAAGAACAATGATTTCAAGCGGCACCCTCCTTTTGAAGCTTCCAGTCTGTTATTCGAACTCAATCAGCATGACAGAGTGATCTCCAGCCTTGTCCTCGTCAACACTCACCACACACCTGTGTTAACGAGAGAATCACTGACATGATATCAGCTGGTCCTTTTGTGGCAGGGCTGAAATGCAGTGGAAATATTTTTTGGGGATTCAGTTCATTTGCATGGCAATTCATCTGATCACTCTTCATAACATTCTGGAGTACATGCAAATTGCCATCATACAAACTGAGGCAGCAAACTTTGTGAAAATGTATATTTGTGTCATTCTCAAAACTTTTGGCCACAACTGTACATACACACACAAACCGTCAAAGGCTTCAACATACATACAGTACACACACACTAAAACACTCAACCATCACACATCTACACCCTCAACCAACACAATTGAATCACATACACACACCGTTTCAACACACAACCTACAGAAATGCATTGTACACATTTACAGGGCTCCCTGGAAACAGTCAGCATTCCACCGGCAAACACACACACACACACACACACACACACACACACACACACACACACACACACACACACACACACACACACACACACACACACACACACACACACACACACACACACACACACACACACACACACACACACACACACACACCTTGGAGCAGTTTAGACTCTATTCATGAGGCCCGTTCCCTATGCAGGCCAGATACCCATTACCAGGGCTCCAGCTCAAAATCCAGAATGGTTCCAGGACACATGAATGGTTTCAGGACACAGGCATTGAGCCCTACACCTCCAAAACTATGAAGACAGTTTGCGCTACAGCAGCTGCAATACTCTGCACTACAGTTTTTAACAATCACTTTGGCACTAATTTCAGAACGGTGTGTTCATTTTTCAAAACTCTAGACACAAAACTCAAAACGGTCATCACACGGTCATCACTTCAAAACATTGCATTGTGCATTCATATCTTTAAAGAAACCTTGCACTTGCAGAATCATGGGTTCAAATAACTAATTTATCATGAAATACCATAGGAACATTCATTTAGATCACCCACACACAAGATACCAATAGTTTCACTGTGTAGTTGTTCATACAATCATTACATATTGTAGTACAAAATATGTGATACATGTTTCATTATGCTACTACACGTAAATACATTACTGTAAAAGGACTAGTAGAGAGAATACTAAAGACACAGTGGAATCATTGAAAAAAATATGACATTTAGTGATGAAATACAATAAAATCACAACATAGGTTTCTTTGAATCAAAGCAAAAATAATTAGCTACAAAAAAAATAAAAAACAGTTAGAGGTCAACTGCAGTGTTCCTCACCTAGCTTACTGTAAAAAGCAAAACAAAATATTTTTTACTGTACTTCTATATTTCCATCAACCCTGTCTTGTGGATTTGGCCACAGGTTCTCATCCACATCACAATGGATGTTTTCATTAGCCAAACATCTTGGGAAGAATCTTCGGTCATGGCGAATCCAGGCCTGACACTGGTCTGCCGTGATGTCATTGCATGCGTCATCCATGGCCTGGAGAAGGGTGGCTTGTTCATGAGGGAGCCTACCTTCCACCTCCATGTGGAGAAAAAATTCCTCAATCAGGTTAAGGAAAGGAGAGTATGGGGGTAAGTACAGGGTGGTAAATTGCGGATGGGCCTGAAACCATGCTTGCACCATTTGAGCATGGTGGAACCTGACATTATCCCACACAATGACATAGGTCATGCCATCAGCTCTACAGACCTGATTTAGCTCATCGAGGAAGGTTACATTCGAACAGCGAATCATGTGGCTGCCTGCAACTCAATATGTAGAGTATATAGAGTAGAGAGCTTTAGATGTTGTTCGACCAAACATTAGAACGGGCAAGATGAGTAATCTAAGCAACTTTGACCATGGTATGATTGTTGATGCCACACATGGTGATTCCAGCATCTCAGAAACAGCTGCCTTCCTGGGATAGTTACGCAGTACAGACTCTAGAGTTTACAGAGAATGGTGCGATAAACAAAACACATTCAGTGAGCGGCAGTTCTGTGGGCAAAACACCTTGTTAATGAGAGGTCAGAAGAGAATGTCCAGACTCATTCAAGCTAACAGAAAGGCCACCAATGCTCAAATAACAGCTGTTTAAAACAGTGGTGTGCAGAAGGGCATCTCTTAACGTACAACACCGTGAATAATTCTGGCTGTTGTGGAGGCAAAAGTGGTCCTACCCAGTACTAGATAGGTGTACCTAATAAGGTGAGTGTACAGTAGTGTCAAATCTGAAAACATGGTCTGGAAAAGTGGTACATGGGACCATAGAAACAGTGTCTGATAAAGAATGATGATGAAATATTACATCCATAGATAATGTAGTCCAATTGGTTCAAGTTCCATGGTAATTGGTGTCAATGGATCTCGTTATCCTGAAACTTTCATGATCTAAACATGGAATATTGTTTGTCAGTTTCCATAAAACTATGCGTACACATAAAGCTAAGATCATTTGTTCATTGAACTAAAATCACCTGTTCAAAATGACACAACTTAACATCAAAGTATTACCATTTCAAAATGAAATTCACACACTACATCTGAAATGACTGTCTATTCATTTCATTACAATGATCTAACTATCAATTGATACAACTGCTCAAAATGATAAGTAACTGTTGGGTATCCAAGCAATTGGAAATAGTGTTAAAGTTTTGAAAAATTGGCATTTTGATCACTGGTTGTGAGTTTTGTGTCTAGAGTTTTGAAAAACGTCATCAAGGTTCCGAAATTGTGCCAAAGTGATTGTAAAAAACTGTAATACAGTATCCCACAGAAAACATCCTCATACCTCCATTGACTGAGTCAGATTAAGCCTAGTTTAAACACATCGACTAATCTGCCGTTCCTGAGGGCCATATGATCTTACTGACTGTGATACAGGAATAATTATTTTTCATCCATTAAACACACACACACAATATAGCAGTAGGAAACTAGCTCTTCACTGTCGCAGCTTAATAAATAAATAAGTAATAAGGATGTAGTTATTGGAGCTCATTAAAATGGAGGACGCTGCCGTGACAACAGGACCCCGGGAGGGTCAGGGAGGCTGCTACTTGGGCCGGGCTGTGTCTGCGTGGGTGTTTCTCCTTCCCGTCTCCTGTCCCTCGGTACCCCACCCAGGCGCCCCCGCCCCTCACCTCCAAATCAACTGCCAATGACTCCCCCCCTTGCACACACACCCCTCTCTGCCTTGTGCACACACACACGGCTAATTACAGCCTTGCTTAATCACTGGGTGATCTGTCTGACTCTGAAGACATTCTCCTTCACCACCGACACAAACATGGGCACAAAAGCCAATTATTGATGAATCTTTAATAAGGTATTTTACCAACTCCCTGTTTGGCTTTGCTACAAATGTCCCTGTTTGGTTTTCCTAGGAGTTATCTCCCCCAGCCAAGGGAAATGTAGTGGAAAGGGAGAAAGATACAGAGGACAGTGTGAGAAAGCCTGCTGTTTGTGACCTCTGCCCTGTATAATTTAAAAGAAATAAATCATCTTAAAAATAATTTATTTTTATTTTTTGTCACCAATGAGCTGATATAGTGTACATCTGAAAACACTTTGTTACTCCCTTCTTCATACCTCTTCTACGAGCCCCTTAAAAACGGACAGAAATCCCACACCATGATAATACGTCGATAACGAGCTGAGGCCATCTATTGATCAGTTTCATTTTGCATCTATTAGCTGGGGAGGTGCGGCTCTGGGCCAAAGCGGGCGTTTCACACACTGACAGCCAGGCTGGATGGAGATCCTTACACTGATGTTCACACGCTGTGATTGACATGGAGATAAGGTAGAGCTCAGCACAACCGCCCGCGTTACAGCAGGCGGGCTAATGACACGTGTGAGTGTGTGTGTGCATGTGTGAGAGAGAGAGGAGAGAGAGCAGTCCACAAGTCTTTACTAATTGGTGCAATGAGACAGAGATTTTTTTAAAAGAGAGGAAAAAATATTTTCCCGTAGTGCCAGAGTCTCACTATATTATACCATTTAGCCCCTATATATCCTATATTCTCACTAGTTTTGTGGTATTTCACATGGCCACATCCAGAATAAGCTAAATTCTGAAATTGTTTTCTCCCTTCAAGGGATCATTTTTGAGATACTGATGCTGATAATAAGCTAAGCATTCATCATTAGATCAGTTGTGTGTGGTTTACCAGTGAGTGAACACAATAGTGTGCCTCGCACGCCCATGTAAACACGGGACCTGAAAGGCTGGATGTTCTCCTCCCCTTAACACATTCTGACAGTTCTCAGATAAAAAAAAGGTTTAAAAAACAACAGGCAGATGAATACATCTGAACATGCGTGTAGCAAACAATATGGAGTATTATGCTCTCTTCTGGACCCATCCGCCAACGAGGCCCAGCATTGACGCAACCCACTGCAATATTGGGAGCTGCATGTCATCCACGCATTAAGAAGAAAATGCTTGGTCCTGGCATGGGCAATAATTTACACTGCACACCTTAATACAGAGGCTATGAATAAACCTATATATAAACCTATAGAGATGTAGATACAGATTCATGAGGTGCTTTTTGGTTCTTGTTGTGTTCCAGATAGGTTCCATAAAGGTTAACATGGACTAGAAAAAACCTTGACTACAAACTGTGTGTTTTTGTCAGCTGAGGGAAGCAGTGCAGCGGCGGGAGGAGGAGAGAAAAAAAGCCCTCAGCCAAGCCATCAAGTTGAACATTGAACTTCACAGTAGTAGCTGCCTTTCTATGCCTCTCCTTTTGATGTTACCTCCAAAGCAAAGGATCAAAGGCTTGGAGTGTGGCGTGGGGAAGTCCCAGGCTCTTAGTCTGCCAGCCTGTGATATATGCAAAAGTCTACGCCAAAAAAGAGAGAGCAAGCTAGGCAGAGATAGGGGAGAGAGAGTGCAAGAGTGCGAGAGAGAGAGAGAGAGAGAGAGAGAGAGAGAGAGGGAGACGGACAGAGAAAGGGGGAGAGGGAGAGACAAAGAGTGGTGTGAGTGAGAGAGCAAGAGAGAGCAAGCTTGCAAGGAATGTGGCTAAATATTATTTTTCGCTTTTAATGAACGGCGAGAGATGATGCAATCAGCTGCTTTCTCTTATGTTGTTTTAGCTACAATGAGAGGTGAAAATAAAGTGTGTATGAATCAGAGAATAGGCATTTGTTTGATACTAGGGGGTACTGGCAGTGTATGTTACCCTGCCCCCAATCCCCCAACCAGCCGTGCAGTACCTACCCCCAACCCCCATCGCCTTTCGAACATCAAGGGGGTGAGGCTGTGTCGTCTCTACATAAATACACAGTGTGCTGTTAAAGTGAGGACTACAGCAAACACAGTGGAGATGAAATGCACAGGCACACACACAATACGGGACATGGACAAACACACACACACAAAATGTAGGCTCAGCTGGGCCAAATACTGTAGCAGGTGTGCTGAAATTGTCAAACCTTTACTAGACACATACACACACCCTTTCCCCAAGGCTATAGGATTAAGAGGTCCAGCTGGCTGACAGCAAACCCTTCGTTCCCACGTATCCCGTCGATCTCCCCCCACAGCCCCTCCACCCCTGGTCTGCCAGCTAGCCAAGTCTGCGAGGAGGACACACCTGAACTTGACATCGATCGGCCCCAAGCTTTTGCTGCACACAGACACACACACTTGCATGCTCAGACACACACAAAATCTAACCAAAGAAAAAGAGTGGCGAAAGGCAGAGGACACCTCAGGGAGGTGTATGGTTGAGGATGGATGAAAAGCAGGGCTGGGAATCACCAGGGACCTCATGATACAATATTATCATGATATTTTGGTGCCCGATACAATATGTATTGCAATACCCACGATTCTCACAATTCTATATATATTATGATTCGATACTCAATTTTTGTTGCGATTCGATGTTGGAAACATCTTGCTCAACATATGTCTTCCGCAGAGGGACATGAGAAAACTCGTTTTGATCAGTCATGGAAATAAAAGTGCTGAAAACAAATTGTCTCCCTATTTTTTTTTTTAAAGATGGAGAATAAGCTATTAAGGAAAAATACTGGAGTTTTTGTGCAGGTACAGCCAACTAGCGCAAAAATGATAATGCGATATTGCCAAAACAATATGATACGATATATCTTCCAACATAATATCCTGATCCTTTAGTAAATATTTTCTTAACTCTATTTCTTGAACTGCACTGTTGGTTAAAGGGTTTGTAAGTAAGTATTTCACGGTAAGGTCTACACCTGTTGTATTTGGCACGTGACTAATAAAATGTGATTTGATTTTTGATCTGGTTTGATATGTAACTGTATCAATATTTTCCCCCATCACTTTTTCCCTCCTTGATTGGGAGAACAAGGAACCATCCTTGAGAGAAGTCTGAGAACCTACTATACCTGCCATCCATGAACCAACTAGAACACTGCATAGCATACAAACAAACACATCAACAAGCAGTCTTACGCCCAACACACACATCTAAATGCCCAGCCAATATCAATGTCAGTTGTGTTTGTCCATCTACCCTTGGGTCACCGCCACAGCCCTATTCTTCAAGTTACAGATTCCTTAAGAGTCAAGGCCTTGAGAGAGAGAGAGAGTGGAGAAAAAAGACTGGAGGTACAACATAATGAGCCTGTTGTTGGAGGAATAGGAGAACGTGAGACTGAAAAGAGAGAGAGAGAAAGAGAGACAGAGAAAGAGAGACAGAGAGAGAGAGCGAGAGAGAGAAGGGGAGAGGGAGGAATATATAACATGGCTGGATCTTGTTTCGCAACAGCTGCCAGGTCAATCTGGACTTTTTGCATTTCCATGTCTTTGTGTGTGTCTGAGTACGAGTAGGCCTAGGCAATGTGAGTGGCTGAATGTATAGGTTATGATAGAACTACAAATTATTCCCTCGCATTAAGTGCTAAGGTATTGTATGTAAACACAAAACAGGCACCACCCATTGAAAATGAGTAGTTGAAGGATAAGGCCTTTTTTACTATTCATTCACATGCAGAACCATTACGTCCAATCTACAGTATAAGACATTCAGGCTTTCATTGACCTTTAAAAAAAATAGTTAGGTTACATCATTGAATTTCTTTGGGAAATAGTGCATACAGCAAGAGAGAAATGAAGCACACAAAAGTTAGGCTAGTGCTCAGGCTCTGTAGCCATACTAGAGCATATCTGAGTGATGGCTGAACTGTGGAGAAAATACAGAAATAGGTAGATGCACTAAAACAAAAAATAAAATAAATAAATAAGGGGACACGTTTGGGGTGTGATCAGAGCTTGTGTTGCTAAAGCTCGGCTTCAGTCTGCCTCGCCATGATGGATAGCTAATGAGCGAGAGAAAAATCCATCCGATGATACAACAGAATACCATCGACAGGGCAGATCGCTAGCTCCCTCCTTATCAACGACGGGTTAGGGGGAAGAAAAGACAGGAGGATAGACGAGGACAGAGGGGGGAGGGAGAGAATAAGAAAGAGAGAGTGTGAGAGAAAAAAAAATCCCAATGATGACATTAAGGATTTACTTTCAAAAGGACTCCCATTGATCTTTTTTGATAGACCTGCAATAAATCAAACCAGATTGACTCACATGAGGACGAAGCCTAATCCTTTAGTCAGATCCAGAAGAACTCCAACCAAACCAGCTGTTAATTTAGGCTTTACAAGATAAAGCAGGAGAAATCCAACCTGATGTACCCTAGGGCATGGGCTTACATCATCTCTGTAAAGCAATCAACTTATTGCCAGTTTCGAGAGGTAATCAGAGCACATACTGTGTGAGATAGGAGGGGGAGAGGGAGGAGAGGGAGAGAGTGAAGCAGAGAGAAAGAGAGAGCAGAGAGAAAGAGAAACAGATAGCCTGAGAGGCTAGAATAAATAAGCACAGAGTACAACAAAACACTGAAATGGGATAAAAAAAGAAAAAAAGAAGGACCTCAAATCGAGAAACTTAGCCCAAATATTGCTACACTAGAAAGTATGGAGGGTTTTTCCCAAATTGTGAATGTCTAGGCCTACCGCTACACAGGTCTATTGACTGAAACGCTGACTACGTGAAACAAAGTAACTTTGAAAAGATACCTTGAAGGAAGACGCTGTGTATGTGGGAGTACCTTTCTCCAATTATCTCTGGAGCAACAATATAAAACAGTGAGCGGAAAGTGATAGGAGATGGCAACAGTAGCACTTGGGGATGATAGCTGAAGTGGAGCAGGCGGACTGCTGAAGGGGTAGCAGGCAGTGGAGGCCGCCGGCTCTATTTCTTGCCCTGAGCACCCTGTAATTTCCCTGGAGCCTCGCCCAGTCTCGGTCATGGTCTCCTATGGCTGGTGCCACCTCACCCGAGCCTTGCCAGGCACACTGTGGCTGCGCCATAGCAATTAAAACAGTTATTTTTGTTTCAGCCTTATTTTTCTCTCTCCCCCCTGACCGCTCCCAGCGGAAGTATTGCAAGACGCCATCCAGCCCACACTGGTAACATCGTCTAATGTCTTTTTCAGCCATGCATCCTGTGTTTGTACGTGAATGTGTGTGTATGTGTAATCATGATATAGTTGTTAAGTTCCTTTTCTGACCTAGGCGTGTTACCACAATGGGGATGCAAAGAATATGCATACCATACACACACACACACACACACACACGCAGAGTTCACCCCTTGTCTCCTTGTCCTGTTTACTACATGCAACAAGATAAAATCTCAAATCCAATTCCGGGCCTTACAGGACCCTTCACTCTGGGATTTCAGAGGGGTGAAAAAAGCAGGCTCTGTAGTCTCTGGACACTGTCCAAGGGAAACTGATCCTCAGGAGTCAAAACAAAACCAGACGTGAAATCAGAGTTAAAACAGCTCCACCCTCGGCCCCCCTCAGCCCCCCCTTCAGCTCCCTATCTCTCCGCCCTCTCGTGGTTACACTGGATGCACACAGGGATCACCATGACTTTGTGGGGATCCTCTCGACCCTCCAAATTGAAGGAGGTTTTGGGGCTTTGACACGGACCAGTACTTGTGTGTATTAGTGGTGCGCGGGCCAGCTGTTTGTTCACCCGCACCCGCCCGCAACTGCTAATAACCCATCCGCAACTACCTGACTATATGTGATAAATTGAAAATCTGAGGCCCGCACCCGACCCTAACCCGCAAATATAGACAATGTGCTGTAGGCTAAAGTCAGAGACGGCAGAATGTTATTTTGACAGGAGGTGCAGGATTTTTAAATATATTTTTCTGCTTATAATTTCAGACATTTTGGAAGGCTATTTGTTAGTCAACTTGTCTATAATTATATACATGCAGCTTCTCTTCTGTCATTATATGTTGCCCTAGAAGACTAAATAAACCCTTGCTCACTACCCATTCCCAAAAGCATTTGGCGATTGGCGTGTAGGCCATTTGGCGCTCGTACAGTTAGGCCTGAAAGCTTAGGCTTATGCACTAATGCCGGATAGCCTAAAATAATGAAAGAAAAACCTCAGTGTAGTCTATAGATAAAAATTGCACAAGAATGATATATATATGGATTTTTAAGGTATTGTTTTCTCTTTATTCAACCAGCCTGCACGCCCACCCGCCCTTGATCCACACAATATTCCATAACCCTAAACCTGCGGATCTAACTGCAGGGATTGCAGATTATGAGTAAACCCGCACATCACTAGTGTGTATACAGGACACATCCGCCCCCCAGCCTGGGCCTGTGGTTCTGACAGCCCACTGGCCCATCCTACCACGGCCTCAAGGTCACACTTTTAATTACACAGAAACAGTAATCTCACGAGACAGATGGCAAACAGGCCGCCTCTCAATTACTTTATGCCCAATTGAATCATTACTGATGTTATTTGCTAAATCATGGCACACAAAAACACCACAAAACAGGATTTGTGCTACAAGTGTGGGGTGGGAGGGAGAAAGCAGATGTGCCTCTTGCCAAGCATCTGTGACGGAGATCAAAAAGGAATGAAGACTACAAGCACAGGACAGTGTTAGTAAAAAAAAAAACTATAATACTATAATCAGTGCCAGTGAAAATAGACCCTTATTTTTCATGAAGAAAATAATACATGGGCCTATGCAAAACAAGTCGGCTCCCAACAGCCTAGTTTGGTAAACCACATAACAAGGGCAATTTAAAAGTGAGGAAAAGTGTTTGTCTCTTAAAAGGAGAGAGGGAAGAGAGTTTGGTTTACGGGTTCTCTCTGGGCCCGGCAGTTTGTCTTTGGGGAGCATCCCAGGACTAGGCTCCTTTCCTGAAAACTCAGCAGTGAGAGAGCTCCGCTCAGTGTCCGCCCTGCTGATGCTTCGCTCTTCCTGCCAATGGCTTCTGTGAACAATTAGAGGTCGGCTTTCCCAGCATCTCTGACCACAGCTCCCCAAGCATCTCAATCTCTAGCCCATCATTTCGAAGTGTTGGCTACTCAGATGTGCTTCAAACCAACACTGATGCCGACCGATATTGATTCGATATTGACACTATTACAAATGCCAAAGCCAAAACCAATGAAGAAAAACACATCCTGGTTAGTTTAGGCAAGAACTTAATTGCACAAATATTGCTGCACCGATGCTCATAAATACTTGAACTTGGGAGATAAATGCTTGGGTCTGACTGGTTCTAAATCCCCAGGCTGATTGGCTGCTCGTTTGGTCGTTGGGTATATATCTTGTCCTGATTGGTTGCACCCTGGTGTGTCATGTTCTACAACATTTATTTGGAGCCTCGTGCTAGTGGGGGGTGCAGCCCAACAGGCCAGAGGAGGGCTATAAATCTGCCCTAACCATCGGAGGGACAAAGAAGACATCAATGCAACAGAACATTTCCCCTACCAACAAGAACACTGTGGCGACTCCCACCTCTTCTCCTCGATTAGAACAGAGCACCATGGGCTAAATCAGCACAGGAACTTTCAGGGGGATATATGAGAGTGACTTGCCAAGTTGAGTCATTTAGACTGGGCCAAGTCTGAATCCATATACAGTATAATAGTTGTGAAAAATATCTGTCCCTCTAATGACCCTAATAAGACTGGCAGCTCCCCACTAAATGAGAACAGTTGCGTCTAGTGGCACGTCCTATGTTGTAAAACGATCCTTAGCATATATAGAAAACTTCCAAGCTGTTGTTTTTTTTAGTCGGGGTGAGGAATTCTGTTGGCCTACAGAGCGCGGCCAGCAGTTGTTCTCCCAAGAGAGTGGTGAGCGACTTGGAAGTAGGGAGGAGGGGGGATTCTGGAAGATGGTTGGATGTTACCAACCACATGGCATGTTGAGAAATTGAGGGATTCTTCCAGAGGGATTCGTAAAATGTGGGGGTCCGCAAAGCGATGCCACAGGCCAAGTTACAGGATGAGGAGATGTGGGGGTGGTGGGTGGAGGAGGAGAATACAGACAGCATCCCAGGCAAACATAAGGCTGAGAGGAAGTAGTGTGTATGGCCCAATACATCACTGGGGCCAAGCTTTTTGCCATCCAGGACCTATATACTAGGCAGTGTCAGAGGAAAGACCAAAAATTGTCAGAGACCCCACCCAAGTCATAGACTGTTTTCTCTGCTACCACAAGGCAAGCGGTACCGGATCGCCAAGTCTAGGACCAAAAGCTCCTTAACAGCTTCTACCCCCAAGCCATAAGACTGCTGAACAATTCATCAAATGGCCACCGGACTATTTACATTGACCTCCCCCATTTGTTTTTTACACTGCTGCTACGCTGTTAATTATCTATGCATAGTGACTTCATCCCTACCAACATGTACAAATTACCTCGACTAACTTGCACCCCTGCACAGTGATTTGGTACAGGTACCCCCTAGATATATAGCCTCGTTATTGTTATTTTGTTGTGTTACTTTTTATAATTTTTTTCCTTTCTGTTGGTTAAGGGCTTGTAAGTAAGCATTTCACAGTAAGGTCATATTCGGCGCATTTGACTAATAAAGTTTCATTCGATTTTTTGATCTCATGCACATCCACTCCATGGCCTTGACAATAAAAGTTTCCTGTTGCAATCTCCAACTCTGCCATAGTTCTGGGGCTAAGGGTTTGGGGAATAGCAGATAGGTTGAGTACGGAAGATTCTGCTCTGGCAAGCTGGAAGGACAGGAGTCTACAGCTCCAATCACTAGGCCTATAATGCATACTAACCCACATCCTTGGATTAAGTAATGAAATGCCAATATTGGTCCACAGTAGTAGCATCTAGCGGCCTGTTAACAACACTAATCCCTGCTGAGATTAGGGCGAAGAATTCCACCCAATACCTTCTCCTAACCCCACACCACAGCCATGGACTCCTGCCCTCCCAGCTGCTGTGTGTGTAGCAGGGTGGGCGCCATGGCAGGCAGCTCTGACACCTGTCTCGAACAAGTGCCAGCATTCACACAGTGACTCTGGTTTCCTGAAGCTCGCTGCCTGGCAGTCAGGTGACAAATACTAACCCACAACTCCTCTGATAGTGCACACACACACAGTAGGCACACACACAGCAACATCTTAACCAAGAGGCACTTAAGTGTGATCAAGACCACTTACAAAGCCTCAATACCATGGCTAGAGAGGCCATACCCTCTCATGTTTCTCAGATATCAAACCCCTGATTCAATCTGTGGCTTGGAGCTATAAACCAACGCTTCCCCCAGTCTCTCGCCCGCCCTGCTGTAACCACCATTTTTGCATACCGCTCGACTTGCGTAACTGTTGAGTGGTTTCTCTCCCGGGAGACAATGACTGTGTACAGAGCAGGCCAAATCTTTCAACTTTAAATAGGCTACAGATTGTGAGAGAGACAAAAAGACGTTCGGTCCACTGTATAAAAATAAACATTTCTATGAGTGTTGAGTAATGTTGCTTCTTTAAAGGGGTGCTGAACTTCCTGATTTGGCCATGGAACTTCCTGATTTCGCCAATTACCATCAGCCGAATGGTGTGCGACTGTGGCAAAGTTGGTTTGACATTTGATAGCCTACCTCTGGGGCTAGATAGGGACTCTGGGGATAGATAGGGACTGTCAATAAATTACACAATTAAATTAAAATCTCATTAAAATCTTTCAATATACACTACCGTCCAAAAGTTTGGGGTCACTTAGAAATGTCCTTGTTTTTTTAAAGAAAAGCACATTTTTGGTCCATTAAAATAACATCACAATGATCAAAAATACAGCGTAGACATTGTTAATGTTGGAAATGACTATTGTAGCTGGAAACGGCTGACTTTTGGGGGGAATATCTACATAGGCGTACAGAGGCCCATTATCAGCAACCATCACTCCTGTGTTCCAATGGCACGTTGTGTTAGCTAATCCAAGTTTATCATTTTAAAAGGCTAATTGATCATTAGAAAACCCTTTTGCAATTATGTTAGCACAGCTGAAAACTGTTGTCCTGGTTAAAGAAGCAATAAAACTGGCCTTCTTAAAGCTTGCCTGGAGTAAACATCGGAATCCATGCTGTAATTGTAACTTAATTGTAAACTCCCCTGAGTTCACTGAGAGTATCAGAGTCAAGCTGGGTCGGGGGGGTGTAATTGAGTTGTAGTCCAACAACAGCTAGGCCTACATCTGACACCACTGTAGCCACTTTGAAACATTCTACTATTACTACTACTAGTGATAGCACTTCTTTATCCATAATATATTTACGCTATATAGTGAGCTTGTCACCACTGTTGCTTGTATGAAAAGTACTCCAGTAGTATACCACTAGTAATGGGGGGGATGTGAGGTCAGGGGTCCAGGCTGGGTGCTGGGGCAGTGGACTGGACCTGATTGAGCGCTGCAGTCTCTGGTATGGAGATGCTGCCGGTGCTCACTCTACCGCCCAGCGGACCACAGCCTCTTTCCCCGCCTCATTTGCACAGCAATCCCACTTTTCTGCACTCAGTGTATCTTTTTGTCATTTCCCTGCTGAGGGTCCATTTGTATTATCTGCTGAAATGGCAGGCAGAGGGAGAAGGAGGTAGGGAGGAGAAAGGGGGGTCTGGTCCCAAGGAGACTGTGTTTCTTTACAGCAGTGAATCTCAATGGCAACCTCCCCCTGCACACACACAGACTGACACTCAGGCCCAACTCCCCTCCATGACTAATGTGCCCCGACACTCATACATCACCCGTAAATTGGCCAAATGAATTAACCACGGCCCCTGTGTAGTGTTACAGACTTTAAATGGATTTTCCCCTCTCCAGGTCTGCCCAATAATTGCATTTATCCATCTTGTTGAAGCGCAGTTTACACACTTGCTAACATCATGCCAATCCCGGCTACATTTTCCGCTCCAATGGTGGGAGATTTGTCATTGGATCATAACAGATAATTCAAACAACAATTAGTTTGATGACTCAACCATATGTCAATGTCTGGCTGCCCAGTAGGCAAGGCCTTGGTGGAGCAAAGGGCCCTTCTATCAGTCTGTCTGTCTCAACCCCACCCTTTCTCAACTCTCCCCTGTTTTCTGAGATAAATACAGTCTTGTATTTATTTAATATCAATCATGCAAACCTCCAGGTTGAAGCAACCCATGGCTGTGGTACCTAGGAACTAAATGAGGCCTGTAGGCAACCATGCAAACACACAGAGACAGACAAACGAGGCTATGGCTGTGAACACTGGTGTGGGTGGGGGTCATCGCTACACTTGTGTAGTGTTTGAACAGTAGTGCATTAGACACTCTGGGGCCCACAGGACAATTCAGCTATGTAAACACAGAGGAACTTCCTTCCCTCCGGTCCTTCAGGCCTGCACTAAGACGACCCACTGTTTAAACAGCAGAGAATTCCTCCGCCCGCCTGGCCCTACCAGAGCAGCTGCTCTCCACTGAGGCCTCAGTGCAGGACAGACCAGAGACAGGCTCGGTGTTTAGTCAAAGTGCTCAGGGTAATCCTCCAAAGACAAATAAATATGTACAGACAGAATCTGGACTGAATTGACAATAAAGACTTAGCATGGCCATAAAAGGTGTATTATATTTTTTACCTCGACTGTAATGTCTGAATGGGTTTCATTTGTTCACAGAAATTATAGACTAGTCACCTGGGCAAAGGCAGATTAGCTAACCAGAAGATCAAGAGTTAAAACTGGGAAAATATTCCATCCTGAAATCTTGCCACTCAACATCACCTGTTATGACAACGCCAGTAATATATCTTTATTGATATTTGAAGAATGCTCGACGCATAAAGATACCGGGGCAGTAAATGGTAAGATAAAAAATAAGATGCGGGGGTAAAGAAACTCCTCGTTCTAAAGGGCACCGTGACAGACGTCACAGAAGCCGGTCACATGATCTTCACCTGTCACCCTCGCAAGATGACAGGATGACAATCCAGACCCCTTAGTATACTTTCAATATTTTATTAATCACTTAAGTTCAAAGATCTTCATATTTGTTTTCTATAATTATTATGTATAAATCTTTTCAGTTGACTGTCAATCAAACCTGTTATAATACTGTACTAGGCCTAATCTAGAAAATCATCTTTTACTTTCATCCTTTTCCCTGTAGATATTTATCGTAGTACTATATGACTTGCTAACACCATGAACAACAGGTCATTATTTCAACCCATACCTTGGGATGCTGAATTCAATTGTTTTCTACTTCAACAGTGCTACATTTCTTCTGCTTGTCAGTTGATTTGGTCCTCATTCCACATCAGTCCCCTCTGGCTGACAGCGAAGGCCACTCATCCCACCTCGGGCCAGTTGTCCAAACAGACACTCAATTCACTTTGACCCCTTGGGGAGCCAATTGACAATTCACTCAGTACTGGGAGTCAATTTCTTCACTTTTGGAATTGACCCCAAACACTGCTGACACCATTCCTCAGTGGAGAGTAGAATGCATTTGGGGCATTTAAACCTATGCTTTTCATACAAACAGCCCCCCCACCCACTCACACACACACACACACAGACCACAACATACAATATCCCACAACAGTGTCAGATGTGGTATTCAATCTACTCTACTGCCTACTAAGAACACAACATAGCCTGTGCCCATGTGACCAGCAATTCTCATGAAATGTTATCTACTGTACACAAAGTGACAGCTGTCTATTTTAAGGGGTAGGCTAATATTATTTTATGTAAATAGATTTCTAATGGGCAGCTAAAGAGCTGACACTGGAAATGTTCTCTTAATCTATTTTTTCCGGACATTGTTGCACAGACCCGTAAAATCTCTCACTATTCCACAATGTGTGCAAAGGGCTTACATTTCATTAGCCTTGTGCATTTTTACATACAGTAATCTCTGAAACATTTTGTTCTAAATCCTACAATAATCTGGAGATTAGTAGATACATTTCTTCTGCTTTGGCTCTAAAGCTCCCTCACCTTTTCAAGCAGTTATAAATCCAGCACTTTTAACGGCAAACAAGCAGACAATCACCTCATTAGTGCGCTCCCACACACACACAAACCACTCCGCAGACCTTATCCTCCTGCAATTAAAAGTTGAATTAGAAGATTTAAAAAAGACATGGTTCTCCATGATGTGTTTGACATATTACAAAACGGTCCCTCGCATCTGAAAGGTTTTTGTCCAGATTATTTGAACAAAGGGAAAGTTCCAGAATCCAAATGTGCATTCACAAACTAGACAGACAGGATACCAAATTATCTATGCTCCTTACAAATCCAGAAATCCTTGACATTTGTGAATATCTGAAATACAGCAGATAATCACCATAATAGGACACTCGTCAGACTGCTGCATCTTTTTATGCAGGATTTAATATTGTAATGACAATGTCTTAATATATGCCATGTATTTTCCCTTTGAAGTTAAAAATAGACGGGTAGGTTCGCTGTAGCTTATAACAATGGTGAGATGGTATAGGGAAGATTAAGTGCTAAAGGGTGGTGGTTCACATATATTCACCAAACATTGCAGGTGATGATTCATAATCACTTCTCCCAAAAACACTAAGCTCTCCTGAGTGAGATTTCCACACAGTGGAACAATCTAGAGCAATCTGACACATCCATACAAGCCTGGCCTACTACAGGTGTTCCCTGCACATTGGCATGGCTAGTCATTATACAGTCCAACATGATCTTTAAGAGCTATGATAAAGTTACACACCCCCCCATGGAAAACTCAAGCACTTTTATCTCTCATCATAAAAGGGTTAGAGGAGCAGCTCCTTTCCCAACAGAAAGCATGTCAGCCTCCCTGCACTTTGACCCTCCCCAAACACACTCCAATCCAAACAAGCCCAGCACCACCAAATTCCTCCACCATCAAACAATCCACTCACTCGATGACTCTTTTGGGGTCGACATTTTGATAACAAGGCATGGAAACAGGTGGAGAAGTGGCCAGAATTATTAAGAGGAAAAGCCACACACATGGCCTGTCCACATCAACTGTGGCAATAAACCCGTCCCAACCCCCCCTTCTCTTAGTCTTGCTGTTTTTTTGGAGGGGAAGATAAATGTGAGGCCTGGGGGCACTATTGTTTAGAGATCGAACCAGGAACTGTCGCTGTTCTCATTGCCCCGGCATTCACAGAAATTATGCACCCTATTCAGACCACACACACACACACGTCGCTGGACGCATTTCCTGCTTTTCTTAAACCCCACATTCTCTCCCACTCTGCTAAACTCCTTTCGCTGCTGGAGACTCACAGCATAATGAATGAATGGGCTTACAGAAATATGCACACTCAGACGAAAAATAAATATACCTAGTCTTAAATTGAACAAATAAAAGTATCACTAATTATTTACCTAAAAAACATACAGTACTTACATATGCATTTAAAAAATGCTACATAAACAGTTTTTCACTATAAAAGGTCATTGGTCTAATTATCCTTAAACAGGCAATCAATACTACAGAGCTACATCTTATCTTTCTACTGGATGCAGTGCAAAAGCACAGCTCTATTGTAAAGGAATACAAACCCCTGCTAGCACCTGCTCTAAACTATATTGATCCCATAATTGATGGAAAGAGAAAACAACTTTGAGCTTCAGTAGAATTATAGAATAAAAGGATGAGATTGCCTATCAGTATCATCTAAGGAGTCATTGCCTGCAAGGTAAACCTTGACATCTCGACTAGGAGTCCAGGGCTAACGCAACCAACACTCCCAACACGTGTGTTTGTATTGGAACACTTGACAGATATAAGGACAATAGAGCAAAGAATCCTCAGAACTACCCCTTGAAATTCAAGGAACATCCATGCATCTTACATACTTCGGATCTAGGGAGCATAGTACATGGAACATAAAACGTGAGTGCACACTGCATGCACATACTATGCCGCACACATATGGTACATAGATGCAAATGCAAACACACAAATAGGATATAATTTGATTTCCATGTTTCGGGGAGCCCCAAGCCCTGTGGGCCGGCAGTAAGACTATATTTAACAGATGACAAAAGTTGCATTCCAGATGTACAGTGAGATCTTTGTGTTGAGCTTTATGGAAATGCATGGGAGAGAGAGAAAATGGGAGAGGGGGTGAGTGGAGGGGAAGGAGAAGAGGGGGGCACCAGTGCACAGCTGCTAAGCCAATGCTGTTTTTTGAGACAGAATAGCATAAAGCAGTGTGGCCCAGTGATAGGGAATTGGAAGGTTGGGGGGGGGGTAGTTGTTGCGGTATGGGGGAAAGTGTATTTGTCAGTAGTCTATGCAATGTGCCTTCCCAACCACAGTTCTATTGAGGAAGAAAAGTTAGATATTTCAGTTAAAGGCCTATTTTTATTTAAAAAAAATATGCATTCAGCACAACACATTTGAAATTGAACATGAGATTAGTAGTTCTATTACCCAAAGCTCAATTGCATAGGTTTGATAAATAAATTAAACAAAACCAGGGTTGATTGTGCAGTTGGGCATAAACAACACCCAAACTCTGTTCACTACCACCAGGGAACTACTCCCATCACAGTATTTAAAAAACCTAATTATAAACACACCCATAAACATGTTGGACTGACTGATTTTGTTGTGTGTCATTTCAAATGAACAGACCGAGAGCCATTTTTGTATGGTTTCACAGCTTAGCCTGCCAACATCATCAGCATAAGACAATTAAGTCCTGCCAGTGAAAGAAAACAATATCAGTAAATATTTACATTGCAAATCTTTACCAGTCATTCACTAGGCGCTAACAAAACCTTGCTGTACTCTCCCTCTCTCCCCCTCCTTCCCCTCTCTCTTACTCTTTCTTTCTCTACATCTGCGATTCATTGACTTTACAATTTACCACATGTCGAGATGGGAGAGGTCGAGCCTCCATCTGAATCACGACACAAATATGCAAGTGATTTATTGTTTTAAAAACTGTGGGCCGATTTAGTGCAACTCCACTTTTCCTGAGCATTACTCCTATTGGCAGACCATGAACAATTACAGTTTGGACTAATTAAGCTTGGAGAATGTGCAGTGCGCCGCTAATGTCTAGCAGGCCTCGATTTTAGTTTAATGGTGCCAAACTTTACTTCCCAACTTTACTCCCTCAAATCCAAAACAGATTGCACTTTTTATGGGTGTTTATCAAGCTCAAGAAAAATAAGGACCTTTTATTTTCCTTGCATGGGATGAGAAAAATAAAGAAGTGGAAGGGGGTGAGAAAGAAGAGAAAAGATAGAGGGAAAAAGAGGGCATGAGGGAGAAAGAGAGCGTGTCCTTCACAGCCTAAAAAAATGTGGAGTGCATTTTGCGAGGAAAGACTAAATGTGGACACGTAGTGCCATGAACCCCCTGCGGATTGCAATTAAGCCCTATTAACATGTAAAGCCAATTTGATAAGGTGTGGGTCTATCCCCTAAATCCGCATTTAGATATCTTTCCTCACCTCGCAGGGACAAGCCATTCAGAGCTGTACCAGAACACACATAATCCATATGATATACTAGTGTTATGCATATTCTGCTAACATGTTTAAAAAGATACTGTATGTGTCAATTATACAATTTTGGCC
Source organism: Oncorhynchus tshawytscha (assembly GCF_018296145.1). Lineage (NCBI taxonomy): Eukaryota > Metazoa > Chordata > Actinopteri > Salmoniformes > Salmonidae > Oncorhynchus > Oncorhynchus tshawytscha. Next base: position 10,458,742 of record NC_056453.1, read on the forward strand.
ATACCAGTACATCTACATACACACAAAGGATTACACTCTGTATTAAATTTGGGCTAATGTACAAATACCACTGCTGATCTGATGTTAATCTTGCCACAAATCCAACATTCCCTCCCAAAAATGTCAAAATTGTGTAAGTCATTAATTGTGAAGGCAAGCGCCATTCATTTTTAAATAGGTGGGTCTACTGCAATAGAAGAGATACTGCTGCAACAATACAAGTGAAACAAAGAAAAAAGGAAAAAGGCTATTGTTTCAATCATACAATGCCTCTTGCCAAGCTTCCTGTGGAATCGCCACGGGTTTCGAGAGTGTCTTTTTTTCACTCTAAATAGACCAAGGGATGCTGGGTGTTGCGTTCTCGCTCCCGCTCTCTCTTTTGGTTCTTTTTAAAACTACTCATAATTAGATGTTGAAACCCAAAACCAAAAACCCCAGCCAAAAGTCTCCAGGCCCCAGGAATTATGGGGCCAGGGGTGGCGTCAAATATCTTAACATTCATAAGTCTGAGGCAGTAAATAAACCCGGTGGATTTACGGCCCTGCAGCCCTATGCCAGAGTGCTGGCCGCCCAGCCCCCGCTCCCTCTCTTTCCTCTCTGCATACCTGTTGAGGTGTGATGTTAGCCAGCAGCACTGAAGTTAACCCGTCGCCTTTCAGAAAGACCCATGTTAGCATGAGCATCTGCACAATCGCAGAGAGAGTGAGGTGCAAGGAACAGCATGGCACCCAGAGTTAGCTGGCCAGGCCACTTCACCAATTCAACCTGTTCCCACTGAACCAGCAGGCCTTTGTGTGAGGTTGAGAAAGGAGGGAGAAGAAGGAATGGAAGGACGAGGGGAAGAAGAGGGCAGGAGGCCTAACACCCTGGGCATAACGTCATGTCAAATTGCAAAATTATCCCAAATTGTACAGCTTTTTAGATTTAGGTGGTTGGAAAAAACAAACTCACGCTCGTTATAGCTGTCTGAGGTCAGACAGATTATAGTAACCTCCACACATTCAAACACACACACACACACACACACACACACACACACACACACACACACACACACAGAGTCACACAAAAAAAGACATGCAGTAACGGAATCACAGGAAGCATGGAAAGGCATGCCCAAAATGTCAAGATCATGGCCAGTTGACAAAAAAAAGAGAAATCAAGTGGCAAGGCTGTAACATCACTAACATCACAATCATATCACATTGGGCCATTATATGTCTAAAAGTATGGAAACAACAAAAAAAGATTGCACATATGCCAAATCATGAATTCCAAAATAATAGTACTGAACCGTCTGTACCAATGAGACCCAAAATTGATCAAATGAGAAAATTGGATTGAGGAGAAAAAGCAACTGACAAAGCCTGCTATATCAAAGAACCACACAACAATGGAGTGAGCTAGCCATTTCTAATCACAGACACAGTACCAGTTATATTCTGTAGCCTTCCTTACTAGTTAGGGAGGAAGACAGATAATCAATGCCCAGGTGAATTATTGATGCTATACATTTATGAATACAACAGCCACACAAAAAAAACACTAATGGGTGGACACACACGGTGCTAAATGTAACCGACCTGAGAGGAGGGTTGGGTTAGTGCACTAGGTAAACCATCATAAGCCAAAAAGGTATGATGTGATCTTGAATAAAGCTGTACTGAACATTTATAGTGCATTTGATCACGTTTGCAACGTCTCCTTGCATTGTAAACCAATTAAACACGGATCACTGGGTTTTTCTAAAATGTTATTTTTGCAGATGATCTTATCTTGCATACAGGGAGGTGGTGAAGTATGGAGTAGACAGAATGACGGAATGACAGTGTGTAACAAAACTGATCAAATAGGTTACTATGAAAACCTTCCAAGTTTGAATTACCTCTGACAACCACTGAACTAATGGGCACAAGGAGGTAGACTGTACACAGACCTGATATCAGATTTGAGACATGTACAGCAGCATCTTCTTACACTGCAAGGGCAGTGACTTTGCTCATATCAGTTTGGTATATAAGCATATTCTAATGTGGAAGTTATGTGCGCAAGCACTGGACCTGGCACTATAGTGAACATGTGCAAAAAGAAAATAACCCATTGAAACAAATAGCCAGCTAAAACCCAGTGTGGGTGTGTGCACTGATGGGAATAAAGGATGACTAGTCCTGCAAATGCACCAGTATTGTGAACATGAAGGACACACTACTGCGTAATAATGGTAAAGAATGTCAAACGGTCACAAATATGCACAAGACACACATTTAATAAAAACACCAAATCATAAAATATACAAATAGCAAGATAATTCGGTAAGATGTAAATAAAGTGTCATATATGTGCAATTATTTTGTAGACATGTTATAAGACATGCTTAAAATATTTACATGTGTCAGACAGAAAAGGGTGCATTACATTGTCTATCACATGTGTGTTCATTTTCAAGGTGTGTGTGGTGCACTAAATTGAGGAAACAAATATCAGTTTCATTACCCTGAGGTATATGTGGGGGTAAGATCATATTTCCTAATGCCTGGTCTTTGCCTTAACCTTGTAAGATGAGATGACAGGTCTTAAAGCAATGACTTGTAATTGCAACCATTATTATTTTATTTTTTTAAGGTTTAGAAAATTATCCGGCCTAAGCATTGCTATTGCCCAGTGGGACTAGGAGGTGGCGAGTAAATGAGTAAGTATGCATAATTATAGCTGAGCTGATTGCCTCTAATAAATAACATGAATTTATTTATAAATAATATTTTACATGGCACATGCTTTTAAGAGCGATGGTTTACCCATTACAGGCTAGCGTGGTATACATGGGCTACAACATGTAAAAATCAAACCATTTCCAGCCTATAAATAAATTATTTCAAATGTATTTAAATGTTTGAGGTAAAAATATTAATGTCTGCATATTCAAAGTAACTGTCAATGACAGGCCTCTTTCAGCTAATGTCAATGCAGTTTGACAAATGCAAATTACATAAATAAACTAATTAACACATTGGCTTTGTTTTTATAAGGTCCTTTCTCAATGCTTTTCTGAGTTTCCTGTATGTTGATATATTTATAGAAACTTGTGTTAGGTGTTAATATACTGCCCTAGGATAAAAAAAAGTTTAAATGGGTCATGTGTTTTAAGCGTTAAAGAAAAAAACGTTTTCAATTAGGTTGTAGCGAACGTAGCGAAGGCTCAGTACAACATTATATTAGGGGCGGTATGAAATCAAAGCCAGTGATAGCCTAACAAACACTCACATAATAATACAGTAATAATAATAATAACAATGCTAATAATAATAACAATACTAATAATAAAATCAAGAAGAGGCAGCATAATAATAATAATTTTCAATTGTCCACTATAAACTGCTATGTTATTATTGAGATTAATGTTCATATTTTGTACTATAATTTGATCACAGGTGTACAAAAAAATAGAATATTCATCATGTGCGCATGACCTTGCATACCATTTGTTTTATTTGAGGTGATGGAAATGAATTGATTATCCCTATTCCTAGAATGCTACAGAGAAACATGCAGGCACACTGTTGCAAGCGACATGCATGCCATTGTACAGTTCATGAAAAGTTGCGAAACTTCTGTCTACATTTAACAGCTAAACACACCTAGCTGGGTGTCAATGCGCGTTTGTTCAAGGCTACGTGGGTCGTGTGTGTCCATTAATGTACGCACATCGGTGTAAATAAATGAACTTACTGTGCGAGCTGTTGGAGAAAGTGATCCATTCGGAAGGTACGGGCTTGTAAGATCGGGGATCATTATAAATGGATAGCCCGGGTACGGTGGGCTCTTGAACAGCCCTCCATCTTGCCTTTTCGCAGCTAACATGGCGGGGGGAAAGAAGAAAAACTTTTATAAGTGCCTTGACAACTTTTATACATCTGAGATTTTAGAAGAAACCCACTCGGTACGCTCATATGCCATTGTGTACAAATCTAAGAGACAGACAAGCAGAAACTCACCCTCCTCTAAACTTTCTCTTGTTTTGTCTCTGAAAGTTTCAGACCTAGGCGGAGGCCGTCTTTCCGCCTTGAAAAACAACGAAACACAGGGGTTGCATTAAAGAAAAAGAAATCATTAGAGAAATCATAACTTTTATATACCGTGGTTGCACATTTCGCGCACAATAAGTAAATGTTTGTAAACTACGAATGCCCAATCGATTCCGATTATTTCACTTACCTCCGAATCTGACGAGCTGTTTTGATTTGTTTCTGATTCATTTACAAGAGAAGATTTGACATCTGCTAAATCCCTTTCTGCCGATAAGTTCTCCGAAATTTTTTCATCCTGCTCCCCTTCGTCTTTGAAGGAAATCATTTCATCGTTCGCACCCAAATCGTCCCCTCCACCGCCGTTGAGCTGCGGCATTTTCCCGAGCAATTTTGGGGGGCAAAAACACAAAGTTTTAAACCCTTGATCTTGGTGATCTAGAATCCGAGTTAAAGTTTAGAGTCTGTATTGGCGTTTTCCAAGCACTGGCGGTTTATACAAACTAAAAAGAGGGGAACCTTGGCAGAAAAAGAAGCCGGAGATGGAGCTGAGCCGCTCGGATTGAGTGAGTTGAAGTTGGTCGGAGTGGTTTTCAGTTCAAAGGCGGCGCTGATTGACAGATAGAGAGGGATGGAAATAGAGAGAGTCTGGATTCAGGATTATTGACAGGGAGAAACACACAAGAAACTAATGAGATTCAAAAAAGGGAGGGACTTGAAGTGACGTTTTCATAAATAGGGAGAGAGAAAAAGGCTGGAGGAAGACGACCGACGAGTGTGCAGTTCGAAAAGCGGGTGAGGAAAAGGCAGTTTTGGTGAGGAGCGCGGGACAGTGAAGCGCCCCTGTTTGCTTTTGTGCTGTTATAGCAAAATAAGCGAAAGACTGGAGTTACTTGTAAATACGGATTCAATATATGGGCGGTCTCCCGCTGAAAATGAGTAGAGAGCACTTCCTTATTTTCTACAGTTTCAATGCAGCAATTTTGAAAAGTCACGACATAGGGGCCAAAAGTTTACCGCGCATGCTTTCCAGAATGAACTTGAATAAGCCTATATCCCATCAACATTTGCTTCGGGTAGGCTATGAAGCAGTATGAATACCATTTTGATCACTATGACAGCTTGAAGCCTTTCCTTCTTTTTTCTTTAACCCTTTTAAAGCAAGCTATAATATATGTCAATTATATTGGACATATTGTTGTACATTTCTCATATCATATTGCATAATATTCTATTCTATACTATATCCTCAATTAGGTTGCATCCATAGCCTAATGCATTTTCATTAAAACATGTTGTTCTACTTAATTAAGATAGGCCTAGTGTGAAATATAAAGGACGCGACGATGAAGGTACAGACGTGCTCTAACAGTCTGCACACCGTTGGGAAGACTACAGGCAGGGAGGGTCTAATGAGGCCGGAGATTTAGGACTAACCTGTAGCCTATTCATTATAAAAGAACAGACAGGGGCTTGGTAAATGTGTGCTAGGTTCTTTTCTCCATCAGACAGATTTCTAAAGCACAGTATTAAAAAAATTAAATGCCACCAAAAAAACTGTACAGCTCATTTGTGTCATTGGTGCAAATTCTTAACGGCACTCGAAAGAAATGTTTCATTACATTATGGAGCAGGTTTATTTATAATGGTCATCCAGTGGTTTTAATTATAAGTTTGGCTAGACATTTTTAGTACAACAATTTAATGAATGCCACGCTAAAATCCTACTGTTTGTGTAAAAAAAAAAATGAAGCTCTAGGCCCACACCAGGTCACAGTCAGTTGACAGTAGTTTACTACGGTGTAGTGTAGGAATTGCCTATCGTAGTCTTCTTTGGACTTAAATTCTATTGAGTATATAATAGCCTACCGGAATATGTGACTGCAGTCCTCCATGTTTATCGCAGCTTGTTTTCACACCTTCATCTCCCAAATGTTGTTCAAAAACAGCAACCTCTGGAACTCAAAACATGTCATTTATTCTATCAACCTCTTTGGGTTTCGCGCCACAAGTTCCAATCAGGGTCACGCGGACATCAAACGGCAGATGAATCTCATTAATGCGATCAAGCGTTTGAATAAATTAAGGGGAGAAACAAAACGACCGCTTCGGATTTGATCTTCTGCACTATTTTCTTTATTTAGGCTTACCTTAATTCTCAAATTGAATTATTCAATTGTATATCTCTACTTAAGCCTAGGGTTCCTATTTTGATGACCCCCCAAAAAAAAAAAAAAAAGGTGTCGGTGGTAGCCTATGAAAAAAGCATTGTGAAAATATAAGCAGTTTAATGAATAGGCTATAGCTGACCCTCACCTCTCACTTGGCTGCTCCAGAAAAACTCTGTTTGTGTGTGTGTGTGTGTGTGTGTGTGTGTGTGTGTGTGAGAGAGAGAGAGAGTAGTCCACTGGGGCTCCAAAAGCCTGGGAAAGCTATGTTTTATTTAATAATCATAAAAGTGATGTTTAATAAATCATAAAATGTTTTTTCCAGAAAAACAAAATATATAGCTATAGTAACACAATGTTTTTTTTTTAAATGGCATAATATCCTTGTTTTGAGTCTGTCTTCCACTCAGTTGTCAAAATACTGTGTTGACAAACATTTATTTCACATAGACCTACTGCATGACAGAGATAAGGGCTATATAATGAACCTGTAGCCTATATTGACTCGCTTAGAACAGGCTTCTTTAAAAGCACATCCTTCTGCAATATGATCACTGATCTGGCATGACTGGATCAGCTGAAAGCAATATGGTGGAAACCTACACAATATTATCAAATTATTGAGTTCCTGTAGCAAAGGAAGGAAGGAAGGATGCATTGGAGGGGCTGGAGGGATTATAGGGATGCTTTTCTTAGGTAATCCTGTATGTCTGTGTAGCTGCAGAGAAGAGGCACCCCACCCCTCCCAGCTCTACAAACCTGGAGCCCACACAGACCAGACCAAAGCAGCGGAGTTCCAAGCTCGCCCCTTCCTGGATTGCCTCAGCAGGTGCCTGAGAGTTTATTGGGGTGTGTGGAGTGTTACCGTAATTTTTCTATGGAGGAGTGTTATCAAATCTATAGGATTTATACATTCTCTTACATTTTCACCACTTCATACAGCAATACACGCTACTGTATTAGATCACCCACTCTTCTTTCCTAGATATTACAGTGAAAATAGTCCTAGTGGTCCTTACAGCCAACCTCGGGCAAGATAGTTCTGCACACATGCTAAACTCTTTGTGCAAACGGTTAATTACCCACAATGCCTCCATATTCTCAACCATGCAGGCTGAAATGGCTCTGGTCTCAATTAGCATATTATAGGGTCTGTCTACCTCTTGTTTTCATAGTAACAATATGTGCATTTTAAAGCCCTGTTTAATAGTAACTACAGCTTGATTCATGCCATATCCCCTCTGAGCCAGATGAATAAAGCAATATAAAGATGTCTGTCTTTAACAAGTGGAACTTGACATTTTAATCTTCTTTTTTTTTGCATTTAGTCAATTGCAAATTCCCCCCATTGTATGGGGAGGCGCTGCTAACCATTTCAGCGTTTTTTCCAGTACAGTTCAGATGAATTATATCATATGAATAATGACATGGTTAACCACAATTATGTGTTTCTAATGGCTCTCCACATTGTGTAAAGGACAATAATGGGGAAATTGATTTTAAAATGTATTTGATTATGCAAAGATCCTTTTATGATGTATATTCATCATTATTGTAAAAGCAAATCTGACCACAGAAATAACTTGTTCCAAAAGCTGGTTCAGTGAATGTGGTTATTTAATGTTTCCTGCCAGTGTACAGTACAAACATACAATACAACTCACAAAGCTGAAAAAATACAGAACATATTAGGCCTACAGAAAAGATAACATAAGTATAACGTAGGAGAGTAAGTAGCATAAATGACCACATATGTCTTATGCAATCAATACTATCGCCATGCCACAATTTCTTTAACAATCTGTTTAACCAACCATTTGTAGTTTCATTAGATTATTGAACACTATAAATTAATTCCTCAACCTATATACGCACTCTGTACAAAGGATAACATTATATTGGCATTAGAATGTTTCTAAGTAAGAAGCACAATATGAAGAAGAGATGTCTTGTGCAAGTAACAGGTCAGACTAACATGATAAATGGCAACATTCTGGTTTATTAGCTCTACTTCTACGTCAGTAGGTATTGGCTGCTGGCAACACCTGCCTGTCTCCAACCCGTCCACCGTTACAAAACAGTGCGTCGTGGGAACCGTATTAGAGGAACTAAGTGAACTGCCTCCTTCATCCAAAACAAACAGCAGGCTTTTCAAAAATGAATGTGATAGTCATTAATCAGTGGATGACGCAGACCTGGAGCTCTCTAAACATAGAACCCACCTGAGACAGGACTGCAGGGCCTGGAGCTACAGTACACAGTCAGGGCATGTGTTTGCTGTCCTCAAGCCCTGTGGTCACCTCCGATATGTCAGCCAAGGCACAGCAGCGTACTCCTGTCCGTCAGAGAAATTGTCTCGTTGGACGGCAAGCCAAGCTCTGGCTTGTAAACGTTAGGTAATGGTCAATAGTAGGTCAACAACACAGAATGTTTGTGTTGGGTGTTATTGTATTTTTATGGTACTGAATGAGAAGTGAAAACCTATGGAGGCCTACATCATAGGATTATATATGGGTTAGTGCAAAGTTTGATGATTCACACCATCACATTCTGGTGGTCTTATTGTCAGCAGTCAGAATATGAGAGTATCGTCTTTGCGGGAGAGTGACTCAAGGTTATTATTAAGTTTGTTGGTTTTGTCTGGTCTTATAACAAATATGTGCAATCGTTTATAAAGATGCTGACACGGCTTGTAGCATTAGGCTTCTACTGACAGCAGGTCAGGTGTGGGACTAGACATTACCACAAAGAAAACTGATGGAGAAGCAGAAGCCTTTTTGTCTCTTCTAACCTTTTCACAAATCTCAAACAACCACGTCCAAAGAGACGCAAAAGAGCCATGTGGAAAATAACAGTTATCCTGACCCCCACTTTGTGTTTCGGACAAAAAAGGAAATCCCTCTTGTAACAATGGGCTTGTGTTTTGGACCACACTACCGCTATGGTTTTCTGAGATGAGGACCTTATCTCAGGAGCTTCCTTAGGAAGCAACAGCAGGTCTTTGACCAGGAGGAGAAAACCAGGAACAATGTTTCAATGACATTCAGAAGAATGGCCCATAATTACAACCATACTGAGAGCAATTTTCCCTGTTTGTTGATGACAAGTGTGTACGTATGTGGTGATGGTTGAGGGGGGTCAGATAATGAGATTTCCATACAGAGGGGCTTAATTGAAGATATTTATTTATTGTCCACATCACGTGTTTGCGTTCTCCCTCTTTCGCTCTATCCCGTTCTCTCTGTCTCTCTCTCGCACTTTGTGGAATTGTTTTCCAATCACATTTGTATATAGAAACATATGATGAACAGTAATGGTGCTCTCACATGGGTAGAGGCTGTATAGCTCCCCAGTTGATTGCATACAGCCGCTCTTTGAATAGGACATTGCATGTACCAAGAAAAAACAAACGCCATATTATGGATAGGGACAGTTATTTCTTACATGTTATTTTGTTGTTTTTATTTTGACCGGTATTTCCAGCATTTTCCACTAGGTTTGTTGCAGGTAGGAAATCCTAGAAAATGTTTTGTGATTTACACAACCTGTCTCCAATCAATCAATTGTGTTGCATGAGTGTTGACCCTTTTCACGCTAACTCTTTTAACTCATCATATATGCTGCTGCTACTGTTTATTATCTCTCCTGTTGCCTAGTCACTTTATCCTCACCTGTATGTACATACACTACATGACTGAAAGTATCTGGACACCTTGCTTGTGCGAACATCTCATTCCAAAATCTTTTATATGGAGAAGGCTGGGAAGGCTTTCCTCTAGAAACATTGCTGCAGGACATGCTTCCATTCAGCCACAAGAGCATTAGTGAGGTTGGGCACTGATGTTGGGCGATTAGGCCTGGCTCGCAGTCGACATTCCAATTCATCCCAAGGCGTTCAATGGGGTGAGGTCAGGGCTCTGTGCAGGCCAGTCAAGTTCTTACACACCAATCTTGACAAACCATTTCTGTTTGGACCTTGCTTTGTGCACAGGGGCATTGTCATGCTGAAACGGGAAAGGGCCTTCCCCATACTGTTGCCACAAAGTTGGAATCACAGAATCGTCTAGAATGTCATTGTATGCTGTAGAATTAAGATTTCCCTTCACTGGAACTAAGGGGGTCTAGCCCGAACCATGAAAAACAGCCCTAGACCATTATGTCTCCTCCATCAAACTTTACAGTTGGTACTATGCATTCAGGCAGGTAGCGTTCTCCTGGCATCCGCCAAACCCAAATTCGTCTTTTGGATAACAGCAATTACAGGTGACTGGGGCAGCTCTAGCAGGGCAGAAATTTGACAAACTTGTTGGAAAGGTGGGATCCTATGACGGTGCCACATTGAAAGTCACTGAGCTCTTCAGTAAGGCCATTCTACTGCCAATGTTTGTCTATGGAGATTGTATGCCTGTGTGCTTGATTTTATACACATCAGCTAAAATAGCAGAATCAACTAATCTGAAGGGGTGTCCACATCATTTTGTATATATAGTGTATCTACCTCAGTTACCTTGTACCGCTGCACATCGACTATATATTGTACCCCGTGTATATAGCCAAGTTATTTTTACTCATTGAGTTATAATTTGTCTATTATTTGTATTTTTTTCCTCTGCATTGTTGGGAAGGCGCCGTAAGCAAGCATTTCACTGTTAGTCTACACCTGTTGTTTACGAACCATGTGACAAATTTGATTTGATTTGAGTCCTGGTCGGGGATACTCCCCGAGTTCACTACAATATACTTCCTTGGTGGTTTCATTGACTCTCCCCTTAAACTGCCGAAATTGACACATTTTTAGCTACAATGTCCAAATCTGTTGGGAAGGATCAGCTTCAGCAAAATGAGATGTAGAATCACTGATTTACAAATGGTATTCCCCGCCTAATAATAGGCTTTGTGCAATTAAGGTTCGTAGAGCTATGCCACCCCTGGCTTAGGCGATCCCCCCACCAAACACTCAACCAGACATTGAGTGATTAATTGGAGACAGCTTGTGTAAATTAAAGAACATTTCCTAGGATTTTCTACCTCGAGCAAACCTAGTGGATAATGCTGGAAATATAGGTTTTAAAAAACCGGAAGCCCATTACTATGGAAACCCATTTCCGCCATCCCAAATTTTCTGGGGGGGATACTATCGAAAAATGTCATGTTACTATCTCAAAACTTTGAGATACTAAGTCAACATTTGGTGATACGTACAGTAAGTACAAATTTAGAGATACGCTTACATAAAAAAAAAATACTAAGTAAAAAATCTGAGATATGAAAGTCAAAATTTCTACATAATAACTCGAAATGTTTGGATAGTAGACAATACGTAGAGGATATGTTTCTTCATTTGTAAAACGATGTGGTGATTTCATAGGTGACACCACAGGAGTGTTTTCCTGGGGCCCAGAGTTTTCCCTGATCTGGTAGGCTACCTAACCAGGCAAACTCCAGACCCCAGTTATAAGCTGTAAAACAGTTTTATGGGCTATGATGGGACCAGATTCTTTCTAATCAGGTCATATGGTTTTAAAAAACTAGACAACAACTCCAATTTGACAATCCACCTAACAGGGCTGAGTTTGCTTTATGAAGCACTGCAACATGGATATATGAAAATAAATCGCCACATTAATGCTACAAATTAAGAAACATATCTTACATTAATGTTCTACTCTCAAAACATGTGGAGTTAGTACCTAAAAATTTCCAGTTAGTATCATTTTTTTTTAAACTTACTTTACTGTTCAAAAGTTTGGGGTCACCTAGAAATGTCCTTGTTTTTGAAAGAAAAGCACATTTTTGGTCCAATAAAATGACATCAAATTGATCAAAAATACAGTGTAGACATTGTTAATGTTGTAAATGACTATTGTAGCTGGAAACGGCAGATTTTTAATGGAATATCTGCATAGGCGTCCAGAGGCCCATTATCAGCAACCATCACTCCTGTGTTCCAATGGCACGTTGTGTTAGCTAATCCAAGTTTATCATTTTAAAAGGCTAATTGATCATTAGAAAACTCTTTTGAAATTATGCTAGCACAGCTAAAAACTGTTGTCCTGATTAAAGAAGCAATAAAACTGGCCTTCTTAAATACTAGTTGAGTATCTGGAGCATCAGAATTTGTGGGTTCGATTACAGGCTCAAAATGGCCAGAAACAAAGAACTTTCTTTTGAAACTCGTCAGTCTATTCTTGTTCTGAGAAATGAAGGCTATTCCATGTGAGAAATTGCCAAGAAACTGAAGATCTCGTACAACGCTGTGTACTACTCCCTTCACAGAACAGCGCAAACTGTCTCTAACCAGAATAGAAAGAGGAGTGGGAGGCCCCGGTGCACAACTGAGCAAGAGGACAAGTACATTAGAGTGTCTAGTTTGAGAAACAAGTCGTCAACTGGCAGCTTCATTAAATAGTCCCTGCAAAACACCAGTCTCAAAGTCAACAGTGGCATTCTAGGCAGAGTTGCAAAGTAAAAGCCATATCTCAGACTGGCCAATGAAAAGAAAAGATTAAGATGGGCAAAAGAACACAGCCACTGGACAGAGGAACTCTGCCTAGAAGGCCAGCAACCCGGAGTAGCCTCTTCACTGTTGATGTTGAGACTGGTCTTTTGCGGGTCGATTTAGTATCTCAACATTTTTCAATTGGTATCTCAAAATGTTGACTTATGATTCTTAACATTTTTAGATAGTATCAACATGTAAAAAAAAAAAATTTGTGTCGGCAATGTGCTTCCATACTACTTTGAAGCACAAAATGTTTTAATGGACTTAGGAATGTTCCCTAGAATGTTCAAGACACCGTATAGAATGAACTTGAAAAAGGTTAAGTAATAAGCCTGTATTCTCTTGGCCTTTTTTTATATAACGAATTCAAATGTAGAGGCAACAATTAAAACACCAGCAACAGGATTCAGAACTGAGGCCATGGCATTATGATTGTTGCTCTACATTTCAATTACTGCTATAGAAATGCCAAGATAATAAAGGCTTTTTAATTAACCTAAAACTTTCTATCGCCATAACACAATATTTTTGTTTTACAAAGTGATGGCTGCAGCCATCAAAAAACATGTTTTTCTCTCTCTCTCTGTTTTTTTAATATCGGTAATTGCTTTGGCAGAGGGCACGATTGTGCATTATGCTGTACATTCACTAGGCATTCAATACCGCCACAATGGCATAGCGACTTTGGGTCAAATAAGATGCTTCACAATGCAAATGAAATCATTTTCTCATCAATTACTTGTGACTATCACCGGTTTGTGTTTGTTCAGTGTGTCTTTTCATAAACAGCAGGTGGGTGAAGAGATACAGATGAATGCAAGATCAGAGCCTATACACTGGCGGAGGCAGAGAATGGTTTCGAGGTTAAGGGCGCAGGGTTATGGTTGATGCCTTGCAAACCACAAGATGAATGCAGCAGACACATTAGCTAGTCTTTATCTACACAGTGACAGTTTGGCATAGGGATCTGATAGGTGAAATGAGGTAGCCCTCACCACCTGGGACCATTGGATCATTACCATTTGAATCACTCGTAATGGGTGAGGTGATGTATTTTTTACATCCAAATCATGAAATACAAAATACACGGCTTTAAATTTACAGTAAATGTACTCTTTCGTCATTATACAGGCTCTCCTATCCAGATTGACTCACAGTGCATACAGTCAGGGAGCTAAAAATAAGCACAAATACAATACAGCTAAACAAAAGAACAAAACTCTTCAAAATGATGGATTATGTGACGTATGCAGAGTTTAGAGAGTTCTGGCGGGATGTAAACTATTATCATGGGAATTAGTTTAAGGGCATGATGATTTGCAATATTGATTACTTCTGCCCTAGGTCAAAATATGTTATTTTCCTGAAAGTATATCAAAATGATCCATATCAAAATGGCTGTATATATCTATTTTAACCAGGTTTGTGTATTGTATCCTGGTTTACTGTTTTGAATTGCTCCCCCATCCTCCAAATGCCCTCTTTTCCAAGTGTTTAAACTCAGCATCCCTCATGGTTGCCATACCAGGACTCTAATTAAGAAATTAATGCAGGAAAATCAATTGGCCTCAAGTTTGTGTCCAATATATTCATGATGGCTTCAAGCTCACACCAATCAATGCTTTTCACAAGGGTGGATGAAACTGCCTCTCTTTTGTTTTGAAAGCTATAGCTGAAGGATTTTTATGTGAATTAAATAAATAAATTCTACACGTTCATGATGTTGTAAGGTGTATTGCATATATTCAAGGGCGTAAAGTATTTTTTGGTCACTACTTATCTGTATCGCTTATCCCGATTAAAATTGCCAGTAAGGTTTCTCATGTGTTTCGCTGTATGTTTGATAACTGGTTTGCTTACTGTCTACTTACACGTTTGAACGTGCCCCTACCGATTTACAGTTCAAATGTGCATTCAGTGATTTGTGATATTCTCCCTGTATTGTGTCAGTGGATGAATCGTGTTCAAGCCTATAGAGGACAAAAGCTAATTTGGGTGGTTCGGTAAAGCTAATTTGGGAGGGTTGAGTTGTGCACTCAATCAAAATGGTTTCAATTGGCAACAACCTTGAATTTCCTTTGATGCAATTGACTTTAGCATATAGCAATTTGTTACCTGAACCAAAACAGGGCAAAAAGACAGAACAAAATCCCCACACAATCATTGTCTTTTGAAGCCACAGGTTAACGCTTTGCCCAGTGCTCACCAACTACAGTCAGGCCTCATAAACCACAGCACAGACAGTGTTATATTTTGGCCAGTGTAGTTAATGATAATGAAATGGAGACCCTTGTTCCATCAGGGTCTGTGCTTTTTATCCACTTCAGGGAAATGAGTCCCATGTTCTATTTCTGTTCATTAACCAAACTCCCAAATGCATCATAAGCCCAGAGATCAGATCACAGTATATTTGATCAATATTAATAAGGATAGGCAAACTCCTCTGGTAATTAAGAGAGTCCCTGGGCTTTGATTTAGACCATTACCAACGCCTCTGCATCTTTAGATTAAAAAACCGACCTCTTTTATTTAATAACATTAAATCCCGACATGTATCTTCTAAAAGCTTTAATAAAGACAAAGATAAGATTTGCATCCCCATACAAGTGTCTTTTTCAATTGATTATGAAGCCGCCATTGATGTGTGAGAAATGGATGTTTTCCTCTGTTCTTAAGGGGTTCTAATAGAAGAGGAGGAGACTTTGCCACTTTGATCTTCAATCAGTAAAAATTCCCACTTCTTCTTTGTCAGACTATATTTGGTAAATAACGGTGACAATCCATGTGCTTTATTAATAAGATGAAATAGAGAGAGAGAGGGGGGGGGTGGATGGTGAGAGAAAGGGGTAAAAGAAAAAGAGTGCACAATGGCGAGATAGCGAGGGTGAGAGGGAGATGGGAAGAGAGGGATGAAGAGAAAGAGAGATGGAGAGACGGGGTGGTAATTCACACATTTGTATTTCAGATGCTCTATATCTGCTCTCCATGGCACGGGCACCTTATGTGGCACGTACACACACGTACACACACGTACACACACGTACACACATGTACACACATGTACACACACACACATACACGTACACACACACACACACATACACGTACACACACACACACACATGTACACACACACACACACACACACACACACACACACACACACACACACACACACACACACACACACACACACACACACACACACACAGCTACCCTTTCAATGGCAATCTGGACGCTAAAAAAATAGGACAGCTCTGGACTGATCTCTCACACTGGCACTGGTGTCAGAAAAAATATTCTGGGTTATTTGTTTATGGGTGAATGATATTTCACAGTACTGTCCCCATGCTTGTGTGAATTAGGCGTTGCTGTGACACATTACTTTGTTTATTCCAAACAACAATCCACATCATCACAGTCTGTCCAGTCCCTCTTTTAACGCTGTCACGCCTGGCCCACTCCACTCATGTTGTCTGGGTCACTCAACCCATAAAGTGAAGCTTTCTGGTAACTATGGGAGGAATACAAACCACAGGCACCACCAATGCCAATTGTAGAACCATGTATTTGGAGTTTAGATTCAGGCAATGTCCATTGCTGTGCCATGTATACTGAAGATTTTATTCACTTAGAAGATTCACTAGAAACAAAGATTCACAAAGCAAGTCTGCACAGCATCAGGTGGATTTGACTCACAGATAAAAACAAGGATATTGTTAACAAACAAGGATGCCACAAGTCATGTATATTGGAACACTACTAAAACATCAGAGCAGCTTTTATGCTCTAACATCTTCAGCTGGGCATCCCAACCTCTCTCCACATAAAAGGGACCATAGAAAGTGTGCTTTGTTAGAGCATAGCGGAGGCTAGGGCACCTTAGAGGACTCATTACCATGCTATTTAGTCCCCCCATCAAAAAGGGGAAAGTGCAAGTGAAAATGTTGAAATACAGGAAGTAATGTCATGTAAGAGGCCCGAGTGTAGAAAAGGAAGCTTTTCGTTCCATTTTGTCCTCTCAACAGTTCACCAGCTGACACAAAGGGACACATAGAGAGACTGAGAGAAAACAAAAAAGAGGTGTAGAAACATTAAGAGATAAAGAAATAGGTATAGGTCAGTGCGATGGACTGAGGAGTAAGGTCAAAGGAAGAGATGACCAGGTGGCTAGAAAGACAGAAGGATAGGTAGATGGAGCGAGAATAGGTTACATGGAAAGAGGACAACAAAGGGAATAGGAGGAGAGACGAAAAGGTATTAAAAGGGATGGCAAGAGGTAGTGGGAGATGGAGATGGAGAGAGAGAGCACAGCATGGAGCTCAGAGGAGCTAGGGGCTGGCTCCAGCCAGGGGGAGAGCATGGGAGGATTTAGAGAGCAGATCAACCATAGACACACTCGATAAACCCCCACGGACAGGAGGAAACCTGACACCGCTCAACACATGTGAGCATTCATTTACAAATGTTTACATCCTTTAAAAGGAACAGAAAAAGACTTGTCAATGCCGTTCGATATCTGCAAATACTGTAGCATTGGGTCCAAATACTGTAGCATTGGGATAGCACATAATGCAGAGGGGGGTTTGTTGGGTTGGTTTGTTTGTTTTGACCAAAGCCTCCGTTTTACAGAGGGTCTCGTGAAGTTCTAAACAGTGGAAAAGGAGACAATTATAGATATTTATAAAGAGTGTATATGTATGTATGTATGCATCCAGATCTATAGAAAAAGATAAACAGCAATTGTTTTACACAACGTTATAGTGTACTTGCAATGTGAGGCACAAAGAAATTCTATTATTTATGGGCTACATTAGAACATAACACAGAACCTAAACACACATGTAACAATTAACCGGTCTGAAATGTAATCACTGAACCCTGTAGGCAAGATTTATAAACAGAAAGCAGACAGCAATATCTTTTTTTAAATCATCAGTATTTTTAAGTGAGCAAATATTAAATATATATATAAATATATATATATAAATATAAATATAGAAATATGAACCTCAGTATTGTGCTGTTTAAACAGAGGAGGTACAGTTGTGTGAGGGTAGTGGTTCAGGAGATGGGTTTTTGACCAGATACATATAATCAGATACCAGGTAGATCCCCGGTGCATTTCTCAGGCCTAAAATAACGGCCCTAAATCTAATACAGCTTAAGTACAGCTTAAGTACAGTATAACTATACATACAAACAGTATAGCAACATGACAAAAAAAGATACATTGCTACAGTACAGTATATTGTGTTACTGGAATCAACTAAGTACAATCATAGTGTGTTTTTGAAATTCATGATGTACCTTACATTTTTAAGTGAAACAATTGTCATTAAAATGTTTCCTTCTATTTGGCTCTGTTTTTCTAACCAATCCAGGATAGCAAAATGTGTTTTCCTAGACAACTCAGAGCTAAGTGGGTCAGAACAGAGCCATAGTTGCTCCTAAATAGCCTATGTGAGGACTGAGGGCTCGTGTAGTGGTTACCGGCTCAGTGAAGCCTCAGTCCAGCAACCACCAGCCTCTCAAAAGTAACTCAACCCAAAAGTGAACATAAGAGGTCCTTTCTTTCACTCTTGTTAGAGATGGCCACATCCATAAAAAAATCCTCTGGTCAACTGGTCTAAAGATGGCCACCTACTCCAAACACCTCAAACCAAACTAGTAAAACCTAAGAAAAACCTGTTTGACTTTAAATATATTCAAAGTCATGTGTCTTAGGGGGACACAGGGACACAGGGGACACAGCGTAGGAGCGACTCTGACATGGGGTTGGGGGGCATGTTGCTACTGAGAGAGCATGTTGCTAATGTTTTTTGAAACACAGGTTTTAAATACTAATTTCTAATGACTTTTCAGAAAAGGATACAGACAAATCTTAACTTATAAATGGGCAAATTTACAAGGCTAAGGGGGGCTTTGCTTACTGTACTGAATACAAGTGTTAATGTGGTTATATTCAATTAAACAACCATTTTGTACTATGCTTGTATTTTTCTCACTTCCCCTATGCTATGTGGTTACTTCTGCTGCTCTACATATGGTTTGAAACATAACGTTATATTTTCTGCTTAAAATATAGTTTTACACTGTAATAATAACCAGCAATATACACAGTTAAAAACTGATATAATAAACAAAAGGTAAAACTGAAATTAATCAAACTCCACTACATAATTACCAAAAGTAAAATCATGGCTGCCTGTCTACTGCATGAAGTTAACACATGCAATACACCCTCTAGACTTCATTTCATCAGATATCAGATCAACACAGAGGGCGTTATTTAATGTAAGCCTCACCAACATAATCCAGGTAGAATCAGGAATTCCCCAGGACAGCTGTCTAGGCCACTTACTTTTTTTCAATCTTTACTAACAACATGCCACTGGCTTTGAGTAAAGTCAGTGTGCCTATGTATGCAGATGACACTATACACATCAGCTACTACAGTGACTGAAATGAATGCAAAACTTAACAAAAAGCTGCAGTTAGTTTCAGAATGGGTGTCAAGGAATAAGTTAGCTGTAAATATTTCAAAAACTTAAAGCATTGTATTTGGGACAAATCATTTACTAAACCCTAAACATCAACTAAATACTGTAAGGAATAATATGGAAATTTAGAAAGTTGAGGTGACTAAACTGCTTGGAGTAACCTTGGATTGTAAACTGTCATCATAACATATTGATCAGTGGAGGCTCCTCAGGGAATTTCATTTAAAAAATTGTAAAACATTGGAAAAGTTGTCCCTTTTAGATAAAACTATACTAAATATATTCATGTCACCAAATAATTGATTAAAACACACAGTTTTGCAATGAGGGTAGCCTCAACAGCACTCTGTAGGGTAGCACCATGGTGTAGCCGGAGGACAGTTAGCTTCCGTCCTCATCTTGGTACATTGACTTAGGAGGCCTAGGAGGCTCTTGGTTCTCGCCCGCTTCCATAAGACTTACACAGTAAATATCGCTCTCGACATGTATGCACCTGCGTTGTAAACTTTCATTCATAGGCTAGGTTGTAGCAACCTCATGATGGGTATAGGGAAAATTTGAGTATCATGTATTAGCCTAAACCTGTCGATGTTATGTTGAACTGGGTGAATGGAATATGAATGACAGTCATCCAATATACTGTAATAGAAATAAGACCATGCTTATGAAAAAAAACATTTCCTCCCTCATCATAAACGGCACTGACCGCCACTGATATTCATACAACAGTGGGGAGAAGTCAGTCTATAATAAAGCGCTGCTCTGCCTTCTTAACAACTCTACAGACAAGGCAGGTTCTACAGGCCCCAGTTTTGTCGCACCTGGACTACTGTTCAGTCAGGACGGCTGACCCTTTAATGTACACAGGGAGCTAACGTTAACGATAAGCATGTCAATCTCTCATGGCTCAAAATGGAGGACAGATGGACTTCATCACTACTTGTTTTTGTAAGAAGTGTTGACAAGCAGAATGCACCGAGCAGTTTGTTAAAACTACTAGCCCACAGCTCGGATGCATACCCCACAAGACATGCCACCAGAGGTCTCTTCACAATCCCCAAGTCCAGAACAGACTATGGGAGGCGCACAGTACTACATAGAGCCATGACTACATGGAACTCTATTCCACATCAGGTTACTGATGCAAGCAAAAAAACATCTTATGGAACAGCGGGGACTGTGAAGAGACACACACAAACAGGTACAGACGCATACGCACACACACGCACTCTACACACAGGTACATTGTAATATTGTTGTATGGTGGTATACAGCTAATGGGGATCCGTAATAAATACACACACAATTTTTTTTTAATCAAATTTGCTAGCTAGTTTGCCAGGGGTGGTGTTTGGGCAGTTTCCAAGAATTCTACTTTGAAAAAAAAGGTCCTCTATTTTCACTCTTCTTGACTTGTGGCATCCATTGCTAACTTGCTGAACCTATATTGAAGACTAAGACAGTAATTATGTAAAATTCACTATCAGTTTTTCACACAGCCAGAACTACCCAGTGTTAGATGAAACCTGACACAGCTAAAAAAAATACTCAACTGTAAATGTAAATCTGACTACTGTAGCACCTAGCCAGGAGAAAGCATATAGTTGCTCAAAATGAACTTTGTTGTTGCCAACAATGACTTTCCTCGGTTCGGTGTGTAATGATGGTGGTGGTGCACAGTGCTTTTTCTCTGACTCACACACTGCCACACTGCTTGTAACAACCAAGAGTGAGAACAAAGCAGTCAGTGGGGGCGGGGGGAAGGGACACACATTGCAGCAGAGGCCGCCTTTTCAAAACAACGTCTCTCAACGAATCTGGGGACACATTTAAAATACATATATATTATATTTTTGAAATTATACTTTCTAAAAAAACATTTATTGAGGGGGGACCGTTTCATGTTCTAATGTCACGTGTACAGTGAAATGCCTTTCTTGCACGCTCCAAACCCAATAATGCAGTAATCAATATCAATGTAGAGTAGCACTAAAAATAACATAAGGTACAATAAAAACACACAAGAAATAAAAATAAGAAATAGGAAGAGCACAAGAAAGTAAGACACTACACTGAACAAAAATATACATGCAACATGCAACAATTTCAAAGATTTTACTGAGTTTTAGTTCATATAAGGAAATCAGTCAATTGAAAATTCATTAGGCCCTAATCTATGGATTTCACATGTCTGAGAATACAAATATGCATCTGTTGGTCACATATACCTTTAAAAAAAAGGTAGGGGCGTGGATCAGAAAATCAGTCAGTATCTGGTGTGACCACCATTTGCCTCATGCAGCACGACACATCACCTTTACATAATTGATCAGGCTGTTGATTGTGGCCTGTGGAATGTTGTCCCAGACTGTAAATAGCTGGATATTGGCGGTAACTGGAACATGCTGTTGAACACGTCAATCCAGAGTATCCCAAACATTCTCAATGGGTGACTGTAGGCTCTCATCATTGCCGGTGAGCAGGCCTACCAACATCGTGTCGTCAGCCCACTTGATGATGTTGGAGTCGTGCGTAGCCATGCAGTCATGGGTGACTAGGGAGTACAGAAGGGAACTAAGCACACACCCCTGTGGGGCCCCTGTGTTGAGGCTCAGCGTGTGGAGGTGATGTTGCCTACCCTCACCACTTGGTGTTGCCCATCAGGAAGTCCAGGATCCAGTTTCAGGGTCCTAAGCTTGGTGATGAGCTTGTAGTGGACAAAGGTGTTGAACGCTGAGCTGTAGTCAATGAACAGCATTCTCACAAAAGTATTCCTCTTGTCGAGGCGGGTGAGGGCAGTGTGGACTGCATTTGAGATTGCGTCGTCTATGGATCTGTTGGGGCTGTATGCAAATTGGAGTGGATCTAGGTTGTCTGGTATGATGGAGTTGATGTGTGACATAACAAGCCTTTAAAGCACTTCATGATTACATATGTGAGTGCAACAGGGTGGTAATAATTGTGGCATGAAGCCTTAGAGTTCTTGGGAAAAGGAATGATGGAAGTCATCTTAAGAAATGTAGGGATTACAAACTAGGATAAGGAGAGATTGAAAATTATAGTGAATATGCCTGAAAGCTGATCTGCGCATGCTCTGAGAATGTGCCCTGGAATACCATCTGGCCCCGCGTCCTTGCGAGTGTTGACCTGATTAAATACCTTACTCATGTCGGCCTCGGAGACCAAGATCACCCAGTCCTCTAGGCGGGTGGGGGCCCTCACACATGGTACGGTGTTGTTATTGTTGAAGCGTGCATAAAATGCATTGAGTTTGTCTGGAAGAGAGGCATCGTCGGGCAGATCACGGCTAGGTCTTTCTTTGTAATCCGTAATGGACCTGCCACAGGCAGCGGACATGGGAGCCTGTGTAGTATGATTCCACTTTATTCCTGTATTGTCCTTTTGCTCGTTTGATGACTCTGCGGAGATCGTAGCGGGACTTCTTGTACTTGTTCCTGTCCTCAGCTGTAGCCTCAGGGTTGTCTGTGGTAGCCCCGTGTGCTGTAACCCTGTCCTTTATTTTAGTGCCAACCTCAGTGTTAATCCAGGGCTTTTGACTGGGGAAGCAGCGAACCTTCACTGTGAGGGCAACACCGCCAATGTATTTCCTTATGAAGCCAGAGGCTGATAACTCGTTGATGTTATCAGTGGAGTCACGGAACATATTCCAATCCACGCTAGCAAAGCAGTCCTGTAGCAGAATCTCTGATTCTGCTGACCATTTCTCAACGGAGCGAGTCACATGTTGTTCCTTTTTGAGCTTCTGCTTGTAATAAGGAAGCAAAAGTATGGAGTCATGATCTGATTTGCCAAAGGAGGGCCTTGTATGCTTGCTTGTGGGTAGAGTAACAGTGGTCTAGGACTTAATGAGGCAGAATTAAAATCGCAGCGACAAGAAAGGCATCCTCCGGATGTTCGTTTCTGCTTGTTTTTTTAGCCTCGTACGGTTTGTTAAGTGCCAGATTGTTATATTTATTGTCCTGAGGTGAAATCTACAGTGCATTCAGAAAGTATTCAGACCCCTTGAATTTTTTTTGTTACAGCCTTATTAAAAAATGTATTACCTGTTTTTTCCCTCATCAATCTGCCCACAGTACACCATAAAGAAAAAGAAAAACAGTTTTTTAGACATTTTTGCTAATTTATAAAAAATAATAAACTGAAATATTACATTTACATAAATATTCAGACCCTTTAATCAGAACTTTATTGATGCACCTTTGGCAGCGATTACAGCCTCGAGTCTTCTTGGGTATGACGCTACAAGCTTGGCACACCTGTATTTGGGGAGTTTCTCCCATTCTTCTATGCAAATCCTCTCAAGCTGTCAGGTTGGATGGGAAGTGTCGCTGCACAGCTATTTTCAGGTCTCTCCAGAGATGTTCAATTGAGTTCAAGTCCAGGTTCTGGCTGGGCCACTCAAGGACATTCAGAGACTTACCCCAAAGCCACTCCTGTGTTGTCTTGGCTGTGTGCTTGGGGTTGTTGTCCTGTTGGAAGGTAAACATTCGCCCCAGTCTGAGGTCCTGAGTGCTCTGGAAAGATCTCTCCTTACTTTGCTCTGTTCATCTTTCCCTCGATCATGACTAGTCTCCCAGTCCCTGCCGCTGAAAATCCATACTTTTTAAAAACTGCACTGTTGGTTAGGGGCTCGTAAGTAAGCATTTCACTGTAAGGTCTTGTATTTGGCGCATGTGACTAATAAAATGTGATTTGATATCCCGGAGAACGTTATTAACCAGGGCCAGGAACACAGCAGGAGCATTGGTCAAACCGAATGGCATCACTAGGTATTCATAGTGTCCGCTAGCAGTGTTGAAGGCTGTCTTCTACTCGTGACCTTCCCATCACCTTCCCGTATACGTACCAGGTGGTAGCCATCCCCGGGGTGGTGTAGTGCCCGGGAGAAGGTCGATCCCGCAGTCATAGGGTCGATACGGAGGAAGCGAAGTGGCCCGGGCCTTGCTGAAAACCTCCCAGAGATCCTGGTACTCCTCGGGAACGGCGGAGAGGTCCAAGACTTCTTCGAAGCCCACATGAAGACATCCCAGGGCAGGCTGCGACAACTTCAGCCAATGGGCATGGCAGAATGGGATCCAGCACACGATAGTACCAGCAGTCCAGTTGATAAGGGGATTGTGGTGCTGGAGCCAAGAAAACCCCAATACCACGGGAACCTGAGGAGACTTGATGAGTATAAACTGTGTAGACTCACTGTGGTTCCCTGACACACGCAGGTGGACACGAGTAGTAATTGTGGTTGACCCTGCCTATAGAGCGCCCATCCAGTGCTCTAACATCCAGAGGGCTGGAGAGGGGCTGAGTAGGGATGCCCAGCTCAGAGACCAGGGTGGCGTCCATGAAACTGTCATCAGCCCCAGAGTCAATGAGAACCCAGAGAGATGGATACTGGTCACCCCACAGCAGGATGGCATGGAGAGGGGTGCGAGTTAGAGGAGAGTAAGAATTCTCTATATGGCCCACCAGAGTACTCGTACCTACTGATGAGCCTGGTACCTTTAAAGGACAGGTAGACACATAATGACCGGCAGTTCCGCAATACAGACAACTCTGGGTGTTAAGTCTGTGTAAGCTTTCGGCTGGAGACAGCCTAGCTCTGCTGATTTGCATCTGCTCCAGAAAAGGCGAGTAGGCAGACCTCGGAGACTCTTGGAGGAACTTCGGTAAGCTTGGATCCTGTCGGGGACAGGGTCTTCCGGAGATCCTTGGAGGCAAGGTGGTATCCTTGGGTGAGCAATTGGGACCGGAATCAGACATTTACTCCCTCCTACCTTTCTGTAGCCGCCCATCGATCCAGATGGTCAAGGTGATGAGCAAATTGAGATCCGTAGGCAGCTCCCGGGTTGCGAGCTCGTCCTTAACCTCCTACGATAATCCATGAAGGAATGTGTCAAACAGGGATTCTGGGTTCCAGGCACTCTCGGCAGCCAACGTGTGGAAATCAACCTCATAATCCGCCACAGTGCGGGGGTCTTGGCGAAGCTGCTTAACAGATGGCGCCGATAGAGATGGCAGCTCGCATCTAGTCCTTAGGAAACTGTGCAGTATTTAGTATTTAGACCGCACGACCCTCTGGAGAGCCTTGCGGTTGTGGGCGGTGCAGTTGCAGTTGCAGTACCAGGCGGTGATACAGCCCAACAGGATGCTCTCAATTTTGCACCTGTAAAAGTTAGTGAATGTTTTCGGTGACAAGCCACATTTTTTCAGCCTCCTGAGGTTGAAGAGGCTTGGCCAAGCAATGGAATTTAAAGCTGTATCATCTGAAAAAAAAGAATATTATACTTTTTTAGAGCATTACCAATGTTATTTATATAGATTTTAATAGTATCAACCTTGGGGCACCCCTTTATGTAACTAAAGGAACTCAGATTTGACGTCATCTACCTTGGCCCCATGGCCTGAGTTCTGTCATTGAGATACTGTAATTCTGAAACCATTGGCAAGCATCAGTATCCAACTCTATCGAAGACAGTTTATTCTAAAGAATAACACGGTGTACAGTATCAAAAGCTTTTGAAAAGTCTACAAACATGGCAGCACATTTCTTTCTATCGGGCATTTGCAATATAATTTACCACAAGCATGGTAGCCATGGTGGTGCTATGTTTAGGTCTGAATCCAGATTGATTAACATTAAGAATACCATTTACAGATAGTAAATAACGTAGCTGTTTGTTGAACAGTGATTCTAGGATTTTCGCAAGAGAAAGGAGCCTGGAAATGGGTCGATAATTATCGAGATGATAATGATGACTAATAGCATTACAAATCTGAACTTTTTCAGTAATGATGCAGGAGTCTAAAACTACTTGCTTAGGCAGGGAAGTAGAGGAATTTTCCCCCTTCGGTGAAGTAACGGTTTTCCAGAAAGTAACAGAGGATCACTAACTGTTTAAACGAGGCAGTGCACCTCTTATAGCTTCCAATCAGCTGACGAGACAGTTTGTCTAGCCTTGGGCCAGGCTTGATTTCTTCTCAAGGGGAGGTACAGGAGAGTACCATGGATTAGTTCGGTTTTTGACTCTGAGCTGCTTGAAAGGGGCATGTTGATCAGCCAGAGGTAAAAAGGAAGGAGAAAAAACAGTGCCAAAACAGGGTCTGGTATGCAGCTCGGAGAAAAAAGCTCTGAATAATAATATAGATCATGAACAAACGCCAGGGACGAGGGTCCGAGTTTTTCATTTTGGTATCTCTAATGCAAGCAATTGGGCAGTGATCGCTGATACAGTATCATTTGCAAAAACACCACTAGCTAAATACTTATGGGTACGGTTAGTTAGGATAAGGTCAATCAATGAAGAATTTGCAAGTTTTTTTTTGCATTAATCCGAGTGGGTTTCATTATCAATTGAGTCAAGTTGAACTCAAGACAGATAATCTTAAACTGATTTGAGGCATGTTGGATATCCATGGGGGGTATTTGTCCGAAAGCAATGTTTCAGAAAAGCAGTGGACATTGCAGCTATGAAAGTCTCGTTGGTAGCAAATCCGCAATTGGAGGTCATCCATCTTATTATCAAGTGATTGGCCAATAGAATGGAGGGAAGAGGTGGCCGCTTTTCCGTTCACCTGAATCTCTCCAGGATTCCCCCTCTCCTGCCTCTTGCATATCCCCAAAATTGGGTTGGAATTACAGAAAGAGCCCAGGACAGAAGAGTCGAAGTTGAAGTCAGCATTGAGGTAAGTAACTGCTGATCTGATGTTCAAAGGTTCCTGTCGGTTCTAAGAAATGATAGCGGATACATTGTGAAAAAAAGTAAAGATGAACACCAAAAGAATCACAAAATAGCAAAGTTGGGTCGGAGATTGCAAAACGGCGGCCATCGAATACGCCTCCATCTTTAAAGACCCCTTCAGGTAAGTACCCCATATACCCGCTTCCTCTCTGTCCTGCCTGTCTCCTACGCCCTTGGGGGACAGGTGTGTGTCATTGAACTGTAACTAACCTTTGATCGTTAGAGGCCCCGTTATTTCAATTCTCTGAACTCTCTTGCATTTTAAACACACCCAAAGTAAAGTAAGAGAAGGACAAAGAAGGGGGAAAAAAGTTTCTCATTGTCATTTGCAGAGAACGAACATTTCAGAGGGGCTGTTGCTCCCACGCCTCACTGTGCACTAATATCCAGAGTCCCCGTGATCGGAGAAACCTGTGTCAAAAAGTCTGTTTTCTAACGGTGTCTCATTTGCATGTTTGAATAATACATGCCGCTTATAAGCATATTAAATGGCATATAGCTGCACGTCATTTTGAAGGATGATATTAAACCTTCCGAGTTAATTATAAAGATGTCAAATGTCAGCCGGTGAACCCGAGCCCCCGAGGTCGCACCCTTTAGTTTAGTGATTATATGCCCAAACTACAGATAAAGTGTTATCATACAGACTATTAGGGCTCTCAGTGGTGAAGAGACACTTCCCAGGCTTTATTACTATGCTGCATCAGTAAGGTACCTGGGCCACACACTCTCAGTGCTTCAACTAACCCTTATCTCCCTCCTGTATCTCCCACACTTACAGACAGAGATGAATAACAACTAAAGAAAGATCGTTAAAAAAGATTACAGTGATATGCATTGCAGTTTAGTTTAGCCCCACTTCTGTTTTTCAAGCTTATAGTCTCTATACATACTGGAAAACTTTAAATAATAGCCCGGGTGTTTATTTGCTTAAATCACTGAATAAAACAGTCAATTATTAGAGACAGACTTCTATTTTTTTAATGTACACAGTTTTTTCTTTTACATTAGCATAGTGAATTGCATTCACTGCAAGCGTTTTAATCAATTTCTTAATTTCCTGTACTAGGGTGTTATCATTTACATACTGTGTCACATTTATTTTGTGTTAGTATGCGTCTATAAAGAAAATGATAAAAAAACTTTTCCTTGACAGAATAATTATTCTCCTCTGACTGTGCAGTTCTTTCTTTCGCCTTTATCAAATCAAATGTTATTTGTCACATGCGCCGATTACAACAGGTGTAGACCTTACAGTGAAATGCTTACTTACAAGCACTTAACCAGTTTTAAGAAAAATAAGTGTTAAGAAAGTATTTACCAAAATAAACTGAAGTAATAAATACAGAAAAAAATTAAAATAAATAAGAAAAATTTAAAAAATAAATAATTAAGGAGCAACAATAAAATAACGGTAGCGAGGCTATATACATGGGGTAACGGTACAGAGTCAATGTGTGGGGGCACCGGTTAGTCGAGGTAACTGTGATAATATGTGCATGTAGGTAGAGGTAAAGTGACTATGCATGGGTAATAAACAGAGAGTAGCAGCAGCGTAAAAATGGGGGTGGGGACAATGCAAATAGTCCGGGTAGCCATCCGATTAGCTGTTTAGGAGTCTTATGGCTTGGGGGTAGAAGCTGTTTTGAAGCCTTTTGGATCTAGATTTGGTGCTCTGGTACCGCTTGCTGTGCGGTTGCAGAGAGAACAGACTATGACAAGGGTGGCTGGAGTCCTTGTAAACTTTTAGGGCCTTCCTCTGACACCGCCAGGTATAGAGGTCCTGGATGGCAGGAAGCTTGGACCCAGTGATGTACTGGGCTGTACGCACTACCCTCTGTAGTGCCTTGCGGTCGGAAACTGAGTTTTGTACGCGTCTCTGTGTGTGGAGTAAAGGTGGTCAAGTTTTTATTGGTTGTCAAGTTTTTATTGGTTTTATTTAAACGGGTGTAAGTTTCCCTGCATTAAAGTCCCTGCCCACTAGGAGCACCGCCTCTGGATGAGCATTTTCTTGTTTGCTGCTGGCCTTATACAGCTCGTTGAATGTCATCTTAGTGCCAGCATCAGTTTATGGTAGTAAATAGACAGTTACAGAAAATATAGATGAAAACTCTCTTGGTTTAAAAGTGTGGTCTACAGCTTATCATGAGAAACTCTACCTCAGGCGAGCAAAACCTCGAGACTTCCTTAATATTAGATTTCGTGCACCAGCTGTTATTTACTAAAAGACACAGACCACCACCCCTTCTCTTACCGGAGGCAGCTGTTCTATCTTTCTGATGGACCGAAAACCCAGCCAGCTATGTTATCCATGTCGTCGTTCAGCTACGAATCAGTGAAACATAAATTATTACAGTTTGTAATGTCCCGTTGGTAGGATAGAGGGCGATCGGACGATTTCTGGGGGTCTGTACTCCCAAAGTTGTTGACTGTTTATGTGCTTTTCCAGTTAGCTAGCAGTTCTCAGCTGTTACCAGCAAATGGCTACCAGTTTCTTACTGGCAATAAAAACTGATTATTGCCATAATTTTTTCGAGTCATTACTGGATTATTCAATGCAACAAATCAAACATACAATTCATGGTAACCTCGTTACCTGTCTAAACTTAATTTAGACTGCATTTAATTTACATTTTACGGTATGTGCTTGTGTGTGTGTGTGGGGGGGGACCAAGGACTGTTTGCTTCGGTCTGGTCATTACTGTACCATTAAGACCAAATCAACTCAGGGAGGCAGGGAGTGGAACGGAGTGTAGGGGAGCGCCTCTGGGTGCACTTTGACAGGGCCGCCAGTCAAACGGGTTGGCTCTCTCTGTGTTTCTGTCAATCTCCCCCTCTGAAGTTCATTTAAAGGGAGGAGGGACGCCTCACTAGCTCCTAACAGGTAAGAGAACCCATATTATCAGCCCTCAGAGAAAGCAGTAGAAATCTGATGTGTTCTTTCAACTGTACTAAACTGAGCCAGGTTCACTGACTACAGGCAGGCCACTGTCAGCTGATTAAGAACGAGGGAGAGACCGAGGGATAGACAGAGAGATGAGGTGAGAAAGGAGATAAAGGGAGGGATATGCATATGATATGAGAGTTGGAAAAGCGTAAATAAATGTATAGATTAAGGGGGTGGGAATGAGCAGAGCACAATTAAATCTATGGGAGCTAAATATGTAAGTGTATGAGAGAGGGTGTTGAGGACATTAGGAAATCACACACACTTGTACAACTAGCCTTGTGGGGACACAAAATTCAGTTCAAAATCCTATTTACCCTTACCCTAACCCCAAAACCTAACCTTAACCCTAAAACTAACCCTAGCTCCTAACTCGAACCCTTAAACCCCCTAGAAATATCATTTGACCTTGTGGGGATTAACAAAATGTCCCCAGTTCGTCAAATGTTTGTTCATTTGCTATTCCTGTGGGCCCCACAAGTATAGTTACACAAGTCCACAGCTTTCTCAATATTTCATACAGCCCCGACGGAGCACAAACCTGGCTCCATGGTTCCCCATAACCAACTATGAAAAAAAAACAACACAGTTACCTCCAATTTGCAACAATCTGACAGACTGTATTTTCACCCAAAACACAATATAATGACTTACGCTTAACCAACCATTGAGGCTTCAGGTTCCCACAACTTCAATAGCAACTTCAACAGAATTTGAGTATAATTGTACACCATGGTATGCATTGATAACTGTCCATATTATTAGGTGTTTAGAGCAATTAAACAGTTCAATATTCTGAGTGTTGTTGTGTTTGAGCAGATGGCTTTGATTTAGTAAACCAACAGGGACCTACAGTATACAGTAGCCTACTGTGTGGTGATATTTTCTGTCTACTGGGATAAATAGTGACTGACCTCATCAATATGAGATGTGAGGATTGAGGATGAAGATGATTGTAAGTACCTTTACTGTACATTTCATGAAAAAGAGAACATGGTAACCATCTGTTTTGGCCCAATTTCTCGCTTTGAGCCGCCTCTCAAACCGAATATCGAATCAAACACACAATTCTCGCCACTCTGTTTTGTTTTGTCTGGTATTTTCTTCAAGCTGGGTGTCATCGGAGAGTAAACTATGTGTACGTTTTCAGCTCTTTGAGTTTTTTCCCCCTCTCTCTCCACGTGTGTGTGTGAGTGAGTGTGTGTTTGCGAACGAACGTGTGCTGGCTTTGTTTTTCTTTTAGAAAATCCCTTTGATGTGCCCTGTTTGTTTATTTATTTAGTTGCAGCGAAGGCCTTTTTGCCGGTTAGGGCTACGGTGGGTACGGCGGTGCTCGGAGTGCCATCCATCAACGAGGAGCCTCTTTGACGGATGATCCGCTGACCTCGCCTTCCCAGCATTCTCTGGTTTTGCTACAGTACAGAAAAAGTAGGGCCTTTTTTTTTTTTTTTTTTTTTTTTAATGAGACGCAATGCACTCAGGAAGGTTTCATCCCTTCCTCATCTGTCTGAGTATCAATGTGTGTCAGAGTGTGCATAAACTCATACTGTGTCCCATTTCTAAATATGAACATATTATTCTGACTTGGTTTAAAATAGAATCTTTCCATCCCTTGGTAAAGATAACCTTGGTAACTAAGGGCTCCCTACTGTGTGGATGACATGTGATTTCATGCTGTTGATATATTGCAGCAATGATTCATGACATGAACAAGGTTTGATTGTAAAAAAAACAGTTTCATATAAGTTTCACTAAGTTCATCATACATATTATTACATGTTAGTAATACCTTCCTGTATTTGAATGTACAGTGCCTTCAGAAAGTATTCATACCCATTGACTTATTCAACATTTTCTTATGTTACAGCCTGAATTTAATATTTTCTAACCCATCTACACATAATGACAAAGTGAAAAAATGTTTTTGGAATTACTTGCTAATTTATTGATAATGAAATACAGAAATCTCACTTACACAAGTATTCACACCCCTGAGTTAATACTTTGTAGAAACACCTTGGGCATTGATTACAGCTGTGAGTCTTTCTGAGTAAGTATGTAAGAGATTTTTACACTTGGATTGTGCAACATTTACCCATTATTATTTTCAAAATTCTTCAAGCTCTGTCGAATTGGTCGTTGATCATTGCTAGACAACCATTTTCATGTATTGCCATAGATTTAAGTAAAAACTGCCACTCAGGAAAAATCATTGCCTTCTTGTTAAGCAACCCCAGAGTAGATTTGGGCTTGTGTTTTAGGTTATTGTCCTGCTGAAAGGTGAATTCATCTCCCAGTGTCTGGTGGAAAGCAGACTGAACAAGATTTTCCTCTGAGATTTTGCCTGTGCTTCACTCCATTCCATTTCTTTTTTTATCATGAAAAAACTCCCCAGTTCTTAAAGATTGGAAGCATACCCATAGCATAATGTAGCCACCACTATTCTTGAAAATGGAGAGAGGTACTCAGTAATGTGTTGTATTGGATTTGCCCCAAACATAACACTTTGCGTTCAGGACAAAAAGTTAATTGCTTTGTCACATTTTTTGCAGTTGTACTGTAGTGCCTTGTTGCAAACAGAATACATGTTCTGGAATATTTGTATTATATAGAGTTTAAATGTAATTTCATTTTAAGTTTCCATCCCAATATTACACTTTATATGACATAGAAACGCCGGATAAAAAGAAGAAGAAAAAAAAGAACAAATATTCATAACATTCCATCCATGAGGTCACTGGAGGCTGATTTGCTCATTTGATTGCAGGAAAGGGCTACACACTCTGTTAAAGTCACCTTTGGCCTCATGGTGAAATCCATGAGCGATTTTCTTCCTCTCCGGCAACTGAGTTAGGAAGGACACCTGTATCTTTGTAGTGACTGGGTGTATTGATACATCATCCAAAGTGTATTATATATACGTTTATCATGCTTAAAGGGATATTCAATGTCTGCTTTTTGAATTTTACCCATCTAACAATAAGTGCCGTTCTTTGCGAGGCATTGGAAAACCTCCCTGGTCTTTGTGGTCGAATCTGTGTTTCAAATTCACTGCTGCTCAACTGAAGGACCTTTCAGATAATTGTATGTTTGGCGTACAGAGATGAGGTAGTCATTCAAAAATCATCTTAAACACTATTATTGCACACGGAGTGAGTCCATGCAATTTATTGAGTTTACTTGTCAAGCACATTTTTACTCCTGAACTTATTTAGGCTTGCCATAACAAATAGGTTGAATACTTATTGACCCAAGACATTTCAACTTTTTATTTGTAATTCATTTGAAATATATGTCTGTGTCTATTTGTGTGTAGCTTAAATTCATAGACAGAGCTATGGAGCTATGGATACAAGCACTGACCATCCATGATATCAAAATGATAGTTTTAACCATGCAGTGTTTGATCAGAAACAAAGGGGTAAAAAAAACGTATATTTTGGTTTCTGATGGGGTAAGACAGTTGAACTAAGCTCATAAGTTATATTTATGAAGAATCAATGAGTACATATATGTATCATGAATTTAAAAGTAAAAAAAATGGATGTAGCAACCGCAGATTGCCCATTTAAACACAATGAGAGCCGGATGCATACTATAGGCTATTTACTACTCATAACCACCATACAAGTGGATGAGGACTCAAGGCTATAGCAGAATTGTTGAACCACAAACACTGAAGGCTCTAGGCATCCCCAGGCATTTCCATTGTTTTTATTAGTACCGTTCAAGAGGGAATTCATTTAGAATGAAAATGTTGTATTCATGGTGAGGGAGCAATAGTAAGAGTACTAGTTTGTTTAAACAAATGCTCTTTTCTTTCCTTCATGACCTATTGTTGCCTACTGCCTAAGGAGAGGCATTTCTCACTCTTAGTGAACTTTCTGATTCATTCTTACTGAAGAAAGTGTGTATCACAGCCATTTTCTCGCTTGACCTTCAACCACAAGAAGTACTTCAGCAGTTGTGGAGATTTTAATGGCCTCATTTATACCTGGTTCTAACATGCTGATTGTGTCTGCATTTTCAGACGGGTCTAAACATGGTGTTAAAATTTGAATTTTATCCGTCCACTGTCTGCATTGTGACCAGATCTCCTTGTCCCTCCCTGTATGCAAATTATTAGACAGATATTCTTTCAAAATAATATACATTTACTTTAATACTCATATTGATGGCATTAAGTCAATGGTGCCAGTTGTCAATGATTTTAGAGGGCGGGATAATGATGATTTGAATGGTTTCACTGTCCAGATCCATATACACTAGCTCCGGAGGTGGGCAGGAAGATCTGATCACATTTAGATCACAATGTATCTATAGATCACAATGCGTCTTTCAATCGTCTACACCGGTTCTGACACAATCAGAATGTGGACAAAGGACGCATGTTAGCACCAGGTATAAACATGGCTAATGGTTCTCCATTCCCAGTTAAAAAGAAAACGAATACATATTCATGAAATAGATATGCAATGAAAAAAACTAAATCGATATCCTTGACAAGTTATATGGCACATGATATTCAGAGGTGAGTGCTATAGAGGATACATTGACTGTTTCACAATGTAATGCATCACTGTAGGCTGTATCCCTGTTTCTTTCTCTCACTATCCATATATCTATTCCTCTTTCATCGCGCTGGCTTGTCCTCTGGGTCCCAAGCCCCCCCCCCCCGACAGAACCCCCCCAGATGGAAACCATGGGGATTAATGATTCATAAGCTGCTATATACACACAATTATTATTATTCTAATGTGTAGTAATGGCTCATGAGAATCTGATGCACACATGGCATGAATGGATTAATCTCCTTCCAACCAGAACAGAAATAAACAACTAAATATTATTTGGTCATTTTGTGCAATTCTATATCTCGTGCCCTTTTGGTAACGAGAACCGGTGTTCAACTTACTGAAGTGTCTTGCTGTCGATGGCAAATCTCTAGTTGATGCTGTTGTTTGGAGTTTGGCGGTTGGCTAAAGGTCACTGGTATTTCTCAGAGGGAGTCAGTCTGTGAATTCAGCGTTTTAATCCCAGAGTGTAATTGAGCGTCTTGTAGTCTTCTGAACACACTGAGGGATAGAGCTCCGGTCAATCACCCTCTATGGACAGTCCATAAAGTCAAGCTCAACTACATGTTGGTTGTATGGGCTCACTCTTCGCACCTGTGCAATATGCTTAACTAATAAGGTTTTATTTTTTTCTGTACATTTTATTTGGTTTCTCTTTTCCCTGTGAGGGGCTCAACGTTTCTTTTGATTGAGAATAAACACTAGGGTCATTCAATTCTGGACAACTTCTGGACAATTCCGGAGACCTAGTAAAGCCAGTAAAACTCCCCCAAATATCTTTGTTTGGGGGAGTTAAAGTATGTGTTTTCAAAGAAATGCAAACACATGTACAGTACGTACAGTACCAGTCAAAAGTTTGGACACAGCTACTCATTCAAGGGTTTTTCTTTTTTTCATTCCATCCTTACTTTAAGACATCGTCGGTCAAGCCGGAAAATCTCAGGGACTTTGAAAGATTCTTCAAGTGCAGTCGCAAAAACCATCAAGCCTATGATGAAACTGTCTCTCATGAGGATTGCAACAGGAAAGGAACAGGAAAGGAAGACCCAGAGTTACCTCTGCTGCAGAGGATAAATTCATTAGAGCTAACTGCACCTCAGATTGCATCCCAAATAAATGCTTCACAGAGTTCAAGTAACAGATACATCTCAACAACAACTGTTCAGAGGAGACGGCGTGAATCAGGTCTTCATGGTTGACTTGCTGCAAAGAAACCACTACTAAAAGACACCAATAATAAGAAGAGACTTGCTTGGGCCAAGAAACACGAGCAATGGACATTAGACCAGTGGAAATCTGTCCTGCGGTTTGATGAGTCCAAATTTGAGATTATTTGTTCCAACCACCGTATCTTTGTGAAACGCAGAGTAGGTGAACGGATGATCTCCGCATGTGTGGTTCCCACCGTGAAGCATGGAGGAAGTGGTGACCCAACACACCTCCAGGCTGTGTAAGGGCTGTTTGACCAAGCAGGAGAGTGATGGAGTGCTGCATCAGATGACCTGGCCTCCACAATCACCCAAACTCAACACAATTGAGATGGTTTGGGATGAGTTGGACCGCAGAGTGAAGTAAAAGCAACCAAAAAGTGCTCAGCATATGTGGGAACTCCTGCAAGACTGTTGGAAAAGCATTCCTCATGAAGCTGGTTGAGAGAATGCCAAGAGTGTGCAAAGCTGTCATCAAGGCAAAGGGTGGCTGCTTTGAATAATCTAAAATCTCTAATATATTTTAATTTGCTTTACACTTGTTTGGGTTACTACATGATTCCCAATGTAGAAAATAGTAAAAATAAAGAAAAACCCTTGAATGAGTAGGTGAGTCCACACTTTCAACTGGCACTGTATATAAAACAATGCAGAATCACCCTCTGAGAGGTTTTCTTGGCCAGCCATGGTTCTAACTTCCATGTTGAAATATGGCATAATTAATATATCCTGACCCCCACATCAACTGGTCAAGTGAAGGCATCCAGCGGCCAGAAGGTTTGTCTTGTCTACCATTAATGAGTGCATTTTAAAAAATACCTGGAGACATAATTATTTGGCTGTGTGTTTGGTTGACATGGCAGGTTAAGACAGCGTTGGCCCATTGAAGACCTTTAGCTAAAAGGGACCATCATATTGGCAGCATCATCATGAGTAATAAGTTTGTGACTATATGTGTGTGTGTGTGTGTGTGTGTGTGTGTGTATGCCAGTGGAACTTTGCAGGGCCCACCCACAAGATCTGGAAAACCCTCTATGGAAAGTCCATAAGGTCAAGCTCAACTACAGTTCTACATGTTGGTTGTAAGGGCTCAGCCTTCACATTTGTGCAATAACCATTTAAAAAACACACAAACTTCCTACAATTCTACACATTTTGCCATGAGTCTGGAAAAAAGTTGCTGTTCTAATGCTAATGTCCTGCAATTCTACACATTTTGCCATGGGGCAGAGAAGAACATTTTCATTTTTACAGCTAATTTCATACTATCCTACACATTCTGCAATGAGGCTGAGAGAATTTAGCATTTGTAAAGCTAATTTACTGCTATTCCACACATTTTGCCATGAGACAGAGAACATTTGGCAGTTTTACAGCTAATTTCCTGTAATTCTAATATTTTTTTGTCATGGTTTATGAAGTGTTCATATCCTATCTGGGGAGAAGGGCTATATAAACCCTTGTTGGGTTGAAAATGGCAGCCATATTGGTCAGGGAGAAATCCAAACCAGTCTAATTGGAATGAATGGCAGTAGAGCCATAATCCTGATTTTACTTATGGAGGAAAATAAAACAAAGGCAAGTGATATATCGGAAATTGTGTAATAGAATTACTGTTAATCTAAAATATTGTCATATATCATAAATACAATTTATTGTTGATTAACAAGACTGCATTGAATGTTCCTGAATGGCCTAGTTACAGTTTGAGTGAAATCTACAGCAAGACTTGAAAATCGCTGTCTAGCAATGATCAACAACCAACTTGATAGAGCTTGAAGAATTTTTAAAAAGAATAATGCAAATATTGTAAAATCCAGGTGTGTAAAGCTCTTAGAGGGTTACCTAGAAATACCAATATTGTGGGCATTCCTGTTCCTTTATGAACACCCACCCCCTCGAGCATCCCATTGGTTCCTGCATGAGAAAACTGTGCCCTCACAGGCGAGGGCAAAGAAAACTGTCGTCCCTGCTTCCCGATAGCACAGCAGATGGGAGGCTATGGCGACTAGTTTGTTAGTTAGCTAGTACACAGTGGCTCCAGCCTGCTGTGTACTGGAGTCCTCCTTAGGACTAACTGGCTAAGCTAGCATGCAGTGTCATTTGCTCCCGCCTGCTGAACACCTGCACTCGCCGTCGTTAACGGAACATCGGGAAAACAGTGCCTGACAGGTGGGGGAGAAGGACGCTGTCTACCCGTTTACGGCTAGCTAGCTACTGTTGTCGCCCCCGCCCCTTCTTCTGTGGGGTTTTTCGTTGACTGGCATCCAACGTTATTGTGCATTAAAACCACCTACTGTACTGGAGCATCCCCGCTTCCAGCCTGTCCTAAATAAAAAATGGGCCAATAGGAGTATAAAGAAGGTTTCCTGCAGATGCAGGAATGTCCACATTCAGGAAAGCCCCGAATTGCGGGTCACAATTACACTTCTCAAAAAGACTCACAGCTGTAATTGCTGCCAAAATGTGATTCTAGCTTGTATTGACTTAGGGGGTTGGATACTTATTTAATCAAGTTGAATTTTTTATTTGACATTGACATTACAATTAAATCCATTTTAAATCCACTTTGTAACAACAAAATGTGAAAAAAGTCAAGGGGTGTCAATATACTTCCTGAAGGCACTCAATATCATTATTATTTCGAAAAACCCTCAATATCCTTATTCTTTGGAAAAAAGCTTTAACCCACCACCACCCGCTGTTATCTAGAACCTTCCAGTGTATTGTTGATGAGTGAGATTAAGGTTTGGTCCTCTCTTTTTCTTTCTCTCCCTCAAGACTTGGCCAGTAAGATTCCAAAGATACCCTTTATTCATAATCCCCACTGACTCCTTTCCCTTTCTCTCACCTGATTATAATTTCTGCCGTGGCCTCTGGGATTGGACAATTTGAACATATTTTATTTAACCGCTTTTGTAAGGCCTAATATTCAACAGCTGTGATCTATAGAATAATTTAATTCTCAGGGTCAAAGAGGGATTCTGCCATGGAAGGGGAGTGTACAATCACTCTTTAGAAAATAGGAGTGATAGAGAGATGAGAAAAGGGGAAGAATCACACGAGTTGTCTTTAAAAATGAATGAGAAAATGGGTAATCACAGTCACTGCATGGCAAGGAGAAAAATCAATATGGGCTCTCGGTTCATCGGGGCAGTCCGAAAATCCTTGAGATGAACAAAAGTTGTGCATTTTGTTGCCTTCGCTGTACAACTCAACACAGGTGCCTGTGTTTCTGTGTGTTTAATAAAAGCATGTGTGTTCCTGTGTGTGTGTGCGTGCGTGCGCGTGAGTGACTGACAGAATGTGTGGGTCTATGTGTTCATTGAAAGTGCATTGAATGATGTCTGTTGGAGTTAGTAACTGAAAAACACCCAGTTTGTAACCAAATATTGTTCTGCATTCTACAACACTGATAAACGAGCATGATATCCATATAAAAGCAAGTCGGCCGGTATTCCTTACTGTGTTAGATGTCTCCTATTGTATGAATGAGGGAAGGGTGGTTGGGGACATAAGAGGACATCAAATAGATTCTGGTACTGCTGAACTCCCCTTTCAATTGACCCCTCATGCCAACCTGCAGGGTCCCCCCTCGCTAGAATCCAATTCCACTTCCTGCCCTGTGTAGAAAGACCGTCAGACGAGCTCTCTGATTGGACACAACATGAATATTTAATCACCACCCTCCATCTAAGGCGGAGGTAGCATGGAGGGGGATAGAGGACAGGGAGAGGCGGGTTCGATTGCCCTTTTCTAGGGTTGCGCGTAACATTCAGACAATACCTTTCTCTCATCCACACCATCCTATCTTCCTCATCTCCATCCATCCATAGTATATTTATGAGCTTATGTTTATATTTGGACAATCATGCATATGAAATGCCTCAATGCTTCAATTCGACCCCCATCGCCATCCCCGCATCCCTAATCCCCCCCATCCCTTCTTTTGCCATGCTGCCATGCTAAGCGATGCCCCCCCAGTTCATTAGCGAGCTCTTCAGTAGCCTGTCATAGAGGATGTGCTCCATCAAAGCTGATCGACTCCCCGTTCTCCAGAAAGATGTCGTGGGTTATCACCGTTTGCTCAGATCTCCGGCTACGGGGAACATGAATGGCAGGCCGTTGTTTGAAGACAGTGATTTCTCCACTGATGCCTCCCAGTTGGAAATTTAGAATCTTGTCTGGTAAGACACCATATGCAAAGTAAAGTACTGTACAGCATGGAACTAGCTCAACAGTCAGGGCCTGCCTTCCAGGCTTCCAGCAACCTAGTCTGATCCATCCATCTATCCCTCTATTTTTACCTCTCTGTCAGTCCCTCTCTAGCTCAACCCATCTCTACATTACACTCTGTCTCAGGGTTGACCAGAATAATAATATTAGTCTCTGAAAAGTGAACAGACAACGTTCCCATTGACCACTGATTTCAATTTGTCAACAAGCTTCTGGGAAAGGACATTCACTGTACCACTGAACATATATTTAAATAATGGACCATAACAAATTACTACATTTAAATATGTGGCAAAAGTATCTTAAACATTTACTGCACTACATTATATATTCATATAATAGCTATTAGGACCCTAATTAAATTATAAGCATTGCTTAACAAAATGAGAGGCTAAAAGTAAGCAAATATTTAAGAGACATAATAGTGTGTCTACTGGGCCCATTATATCAAGTCTCCATTATCATGCAAATGAGAGCGCTGGTTACAACTGTATTCCTTTGTAGTGGTAAAAGCGTTAATTTTAGCTCAAAGGATATGCCAGTATACTACAGGGAAAGTGATGAGAGAGAAAGAGAACGAGGGAGAGGGAGAGGAGGAGAACGTGCAGTAGTTTAAGTCCGCTTCAGTCTGACCTGGTCTGTGAGTTTCCATGTTCATATTGCATGACTAGTCCGTCTGGGTTGGGACTTTCTCTGTGCAAGTCGAGGTGTGCCTCTGCCACACACAACAGCCAAATGGACGGTGATACAGACATGGGATTTGACTGTGGTTTTAGCGGTGGGTGAAACGTAAACTCGCAGGCGCCGCCTTCTCTCCTTGCCGAAGTGTCAGGTTGAACGACAGAAAGAGAGGGTGGCGGAGGGTAGAAGACAGGAACTCATGACAGGGCACCTTGGTTGCCCCAATACAATACTGCTTTAATGACGACAAAAGCAGTCTTCACATCTACAGAAATCCAAAAATGTCTCGGAAAAACTAAACAGCCCCCCCAAAAAGGATGAAACGCAGCATAGCGCATACAGCTCAGCTACGGATGAAGGGTAAAATGGACCTGATCATCAAGACTTACGCTACGGGTGGACATGTTGGACAGACAGACAGACACGCGCACACAATGCACACACACGCCGACAACTGCGCCCAACAGGACTTCGCCACCATTGCGCTGACCATGCCGGCTACATCCCCTCACTGAATCAATGAATATGTGTACATGCGTACTCGCGCACGCACGCAAGGGGAGGCCCGTGACTTCAACAGAGAATAGGGTCATTGTCATGTCCTCGTGAGCATAAACACCATGAAAATGAACAACAGCGTTCGTGGTGGTAAAGAAAGAAAGCCATTCTACTTGGACTGGTGGCGTGTACAAAGGGGGGACATATCTCTCTCTCTACTGCCTAACAATAAAAGGGGGATGATGGAAAGGGGGTGGGGGGGGGTTAGTCCAGCACGTGTGATAGTAGAGATGCCTGTGTGTGTAATGTGTCTATGGATGTGTGTGGACAGTCGAAACAGAGGTAAGATTCATTCGTATTGTCAATTGTGGATTTCTGCTCCGTGGTCTGCGGGTGGGCAGGCGTCCCTTGTAGCGGGACACTGAGACCCACAGAAACTCTCTGGGAGATAAACCCGTCTGCCTCCCATCGCGATCCCACTGTTGGAGCTGTTTATCCCGTTTAAGGCTCACCCTTCAGAGGAAGAACTGCTCAAACGCTCCTTGTCACAATCCCTGTCCGCCCTAAACGGCTGACAAACGGCAGGATTTTGTACTGGAAGGGAGCGCCGCCGAGAGGTTGGCTTGCCTGGGGAACAATTTGCCCCTATTCACCGGTTTTAGAAGCACATCTTTCAAATCTTCAGAAGAATAGCCCTGGTTTGCGCATCAAACACCAGGAGTTGTAAGCTTAACCTAACCTGCATTGTGGTTGAGAGGGCCCTTGGTAGGTACATACGGCCTATATGGTATTGTGCTACAATCAACGATGCACATGGCCAAGAACATACGGCTCCAAAACAAGGACATGACGACGCACCAGCCACTCAGACAATGTTCATATAACCATGGCCAAGGACACCCAAAGACTAGCCTGTCTGGCGAATCAGAGGCTTTGAAAACGCTTTAGACATCAAATGACTCATCACTCACACCCCCCCCTCTCCCTGTCTGTATGGAGCCCCCACACCTCCAGTCACTTAAGGAGGGTTAACACGGGGCTTAATGAAATATTAAAAGGTGTCTGTACCTGCTGCTATTGTTGCCCCTTGGAATAAGATATAACCTATCTCTTGACAAGTTTTCATCCCCCTCTCCGTGGCGAGACGCTCGTCGAAAACCCAAAAAACAGTCACAAAGAGGAGAAGGGGGTAATGGATAATCTATTTCATATTCCAAAGGCGCCCGCTGCTCTGAGGGAAAGAGGGAGGGAAGGAGAGGGAAGGAAGGAAAGAGAAGGGGATGGATGGATGGATAGGGAGACGTGGGAGATGAGGAGAGAGAGACGTAGGGAGGCATGTAGAGATACTGTATTAGGGGGATGGGTAAAAAAGGAGACTAGGATGGGCAGAGAAAATGGAGAGAATGAGAGAAAGAATGAGAGGAGAAGGAGAAAGCTGGCAGATGATACCAGGCGTCTGCCAAGCCATTAAATCACGACAGGCTTCCTGTTGAAATAACCCCCCCACCCTAAATAAATTGTCACCCCCCCCATATCTAAAGTTGTTTAATGCAATTTCTTAATGAACATAATAGCCAGAAATAATAATGAAAGAAAATAAAAACATCTAAACGGAGCCCAGGCAGAGTTGTCGCCGGCGCTCAATTATTTCCCTGTCAAGTGGGTCTGTTTTTAATGAGGCCCTGTGGGACTGATGGCTGTCAGTCAGCCCTGACTTTTTGACACCGTTACAACTTCAAATAGAGCCGCGCTCGCTGCCTGCCGCAGCCACGCTTGCACGGCGGAAGGGAGGCTGCAGCAGCGCTACAACTCAGCTCGTCCTGACAGGCTGGGAGAGAGACGGAGGAAGAGACAGAGGGAGGAGTGGTGGTGGGGGGGGGTGAACAGCAGACACATACACATAATATTACGTTATTTTGCTCATATACACCGGCCTCCATGTATAGACTCTCACACAGACCTCCACACACACACCAGTTTCTCCTTTTGATGGAAAAACCAATTGCACAGGTGCTTATCTGATGAGGTTTGTCAAACTAGCAGGGATTTCCTCTCCCTCCCTCCCTCAACCTCCTTATTTCCATTTCTGCTTCTTCTCCTCTTCGTTCGTTATTCCTCAACTTAATGATAACTCTCCACGGGCTGGCCCCACATGGGACGGACAGGTACAAACTATTTTGTTTCCCATTAATATGAACCTTTGACGCCGCCGGGCGGCTGGGAGGGGTGGCGGAGAAAGCCCCCCCCACCCACCAAGCGTGCTTCCAAAATAAGACAATCCGCTCGCCCTGAAACGGAACAGCAAATGGCCTCTCTCTTGTGCGCGAGCGCGTTCTGCCACACGGAGGCAGGTTGGCGGTCTGGTCTGAGCCAGGCAGAGACCACCGGTCTCCTGTCTGTCTATGAGTCTGTCTGTGTGTTCGAAGGAGGTGGACGTGGGGGGTACCGGTGAAGGTTTTAGAGAGAGTATGT
Source organism: Oncorhynchus tshawytscha (assembly GCF_018296145.1). Taxonomy (NCBI): domain Eukaryota; kingdom Metazoa; phylum Chordata; class Actinopteri; order Salmoniformes; family Salmonidae; genus Oncorhynchus; species Oncorhynchus tshawytscha. The sequence continues at coordinate 10,502,310 of NC_056453.1, forward strand.
TTCTGTGTGAGTGTAATATGTGTGACACATAAGAGCATAATTCAGCCCTCAGGACTGGACACTGGAATCCCCCTCAACAGTCCAACATTTGCCTTGCCTCTAATTATACACATAAAATACAACAATATTAACCTGTCCACAAACAGTAGAATGGCTTTTAACTACAAAACAAGGACTTAAACACACACAGTATTGTGAGTTGGTAAAAAGAACATGGAACATCATCGTCAGCTTGAAGACTTTCGGGTAAAAGGCTCTATGTAAAAGCACTGCATTGTCATCATTTCAACTCGACAAAAAGTAAAGAAAGAAGAAATACAATAATTTAGACAGGACAACAGAGCAATTTCACTCATATTAAAAATGGCTTAAGTCTGAATTCACACACAATGAAAGCAATCCATGTTTCAATTGGTCCTGGACTATACAATACTATACATGTCATGTGGGGCGGCAGGGTAGCCTAGTGGTTAGGGAGTTGGACTAGTAACCGAAAGGTTGCAAGTTCAAACCCCCGAGCTGACAAGGTACAAATCTGTTGTTCTGCCCCTGAACAGGCAGTTTTAACCCACTGTTCCTAGGCTGTCATTGAAAATAAGAATTTGTTCTTAACTGACTTGCCTAGTTAAATAAAAATATATATAATAAAAAAAGTGATTCGCCGGCCGATTGGTCTGCGTCAGTTCACGTTAATAATAGACTTCATAAAATATACACTTAGTATCACATAATCTTTAACGCTAATCCCAAAAATCTATCATCAATTCTAAAACAATGTTTATAAATAAATAGAATTGCTGTTGAACCCCCCCCCAAAAAAACATGATTTTTCTACAACAGTATGTACACCTGTTTAGAACAGTATGTTGCCTACTATTATCAATTCTCCATTAATGTGTGTAAAAACAAAATTGTGTCTGGACACTATTAAGATCCCTTACAGTCAGATAACAGTGATAGGAGTCAGTAATGTGACGAGGGTGGATAAAAGGGGGGGATTTTCCTTCCTTGAGCTAAAACAGAAGCAAACTTGTTCATGCATTTTCTATGGGTTGTATATATCTTCCATATCTCACATTCGGGCCTAACCGTGCCACAAAAAAAGGTGACTCTGAAAACCACCTCTTATTTGAAGGCACTGTCCTTTGTGCTGTATGTTCTGTTCATAAAAGAGGATAGCTAGGAGCTACATGCCAGTAGGCTGGGTACATTCATATAGTAGGCCCTCATGTTAATCTTGCACACAAAGAGTTGAGTCGAGCGCTTAATAGACTAGACGTGTTGAAAGTTGGTCTGACAGAGGGAGAGAAAAGCTCCGCATACAGATATACACGCACACGCACACACAGAAATGGGACCCGCAAACACCTTAGGTCAGACCATGGACGTGGCGAATGAACAACAGTAGGAAGTTGTACATATTTGAACCCGTCTAGACTTTTTGAATCCCCTACAGGCCCTCTCTACCCAGGGAAAAGATAGATCTCCAACGCTAAACGCAGTCCAGTGACGACGACACCATGAATATTATCAATAGCAATAAAAGACACAGAGGGGGGCTGTCTCAGAGAGAAAGCGAGTGAGAGAGAGAGAGACCCCTGTCAGGGCCCAGAAAGAGTGATTCATGGGCACCATTTGTTCTAATTACTCCAGAGCAAACACTTTTGTCGCTATTAATCATGCGGGTGCGTGTTTTGTGTGTGTGTATGTGTGTGTGTGTGTGTGTGACGGTGTGTGTGTGTGAGAGCATTGGGGGAGATCAGTGCCCTCGCACATTGAAATAGATGGACAGAATGATGGTGAGGAGGATGGTGGCGCCGAGGACGAAGACCAGGACTCGGTTCTGGATGATTCTGCAGCGAGAGAGAGAAAGAAAGAGAGAGTGAGGTAGAGAGAGAGAGAGAGAGAACGATAGGTAGAGAGAGAGAGAGAGCGAGAGGTAGAGAGGGAGATGAAGAGAGAGAAGAAAAAATAGGTAAAGACAGGGTTATCCAGGGGTTACAGTAGTCTGTCTGAATCCACAGAGACATTTGAAACACGCCCAAACATTTATGCATTTATGTGTAACAAAATGACCGGCCCTTAACGCCGAGGTTATCATGTTTAATGGGTACCATGAGGGCCTCATACAAGGGTATTTACTGTTCACAGTGTTCCTACTGTCAAGACTGCTGTCCAAAAGTGACAACACACACACACACACACACACACGCTAGCACAAATACGCATGCACACACACAATTGCTTGTTCCAGCATCTCCCAAACACAGACTCGTAAACACACATCCAATCACACATACACAAAACTGCAGACAGGCTTTAAAAACATTATTTTCATAATAAAGTGGAAAATGTGGCTCACAAGTTTCCTGGAGGTAATAAAATCAGTGAATTACTGATGGAATGTGCCATAAAACGCCTCGCTCTTTTTGCACATTTCAATTTTCCCACTGTTGCCTAAGCAGACTTGACAAAAAATGTACTTTGAACAAAAAAATTATACAAAGAGAGGTAGTGAGGAGAATGAGACAAAATTAATATTAGTTTGTGTGTGTGTGTTCACGTGTATCTATCTCTGTGTGTGTGTCCGTAGTCCCAGAAGTAGTCTCCAGTGCCTCTCCCCACACACTTCCCCACCCTCCGTCACTCCTGACAAATGACAGAATTATCACATTTGCTGACATGTGGAGGGGGAGTGGAAAGGGAATGGAGGGGGAGGTGGGCCAGTGTCCACTGCTCTAAGCAGGAGATGAATGGCCCATGCTCCAGCCATTCATCACTGGGGCTGTGGAGCTGCAACTCAGGCCTGCTCACTCACCCCCTACCTACCCCTTCCCCAGCCCCAGCATCTATCCTGGCCTGAGGATAGTAGCAGTGTGCTCTTAACTCTAGCTGTAGACCTGCTCTTGCCTCTAGCCTGTGTCCTGATCTTCTTTAGTCAGACACTTATCCCAGCCTGAGTTTCAGCTTCTTACACCTTCTTCTATGGCCCCCTCTTGTACATTCCCCTTCGCACCCTGTCCACTTCCCTTTGCCCCCTCTTGTACATTCCCCTTTGCCCCCTCTTGTACATTCCCCTTTGCCCCCTGTCCACTTCCCTTTGCCCCATGTCCACTCCCCTTTGCCCCCTGTCCACTCCCCTTCGCCCCCTGTCCACTTCCCTTCGCCCCCTGTCCACTCCCCTTCGCCCCCTGTCCACTCCCCTTTGCCCCCTCTTGTACATTTGCCCCCTGTCCCTTCCCTTTGCCCCATGTCCACTCCCCTTTGCCCCCTGTCCACTTCCCCTTCCCCCTGTCCACTCCCCTTTGCCCCCTGTCCACTCCCCTTTGCCCAATGTCCACTCCCCTTTGCCCCCTGTCCACTTCCCTTCCCCCTGTCCACTCCTCTTAGCCCCCTGTCCACTTCCATTCCCCCCTGTCCACTCCCCTTAGCCCCCTGTCCACTTCCATTCGCCCCCTGTCCACTTCCCTTCGCCCCCTGTCCACTTCCCTTCGCCCCCTGTCCACTTCCCTTCGCCCCCTGTCCACTTCCCTTAGCCCCCTGTCCACTTCCCTTCGCCCCCTGTCCACTCCCCTTAGCCCCCTGTCCACTTCCATTTTGCCCCCTGTCCACTTCCCTTTGCCCCCTGTCCACTCCCCTTTGCCCCCTGTCCACTTCCCTTTGCCCCCTGTCCACTCCCCTTTGCCCCCTGTCCACTTCCCTTTGCCCCCTGTCCACTCCCCTTTGCCCCCTGTCCACTTCCATTCGCCCCCTGTCCACTTCCCTTAGCCCCTGTCCACTTCCATTCGCCCCCTGTCCACTTCCATTCGCCCCCTGTCCACTTCCCTTCGCCCCCTGTCCACTTCCCTTCGCCCCCTGTCCACTCCCCTTCGCCCCCTGTCCACTCCCTTCGCCCCCTGTCCACTTCCCCTTCGCCCCCTGTCCACTCCCCTTAGCCCCCTGTCCACTTCCCTTCGCCCCCTGTCCACTTCCCTTCGCCCCCTGTCCACTCCCCTTCGCCCCCTGTCCACTCCCCTTCGCCCTCTGTCCACTTCCCTTCGCCCCCTGTCCACTCCCCTTCGCCCCCTGTCCACTCCCCTTCGCCCCCTGTCCACTCCCCTTCGCCCCCTGTCCACTCCCCTTTGCCCCCTGTCCACTCCCCTTTGCCTCCTGTCCACTCCCCTTTGCCCCCTGTCCACTCCCCTTTGCCCCCTGTCCACTTCCCTTTGCCCCCTGTCCACTTCCCTTTGCCCCCTGTCCACTCCCCTTTGCCTCCTGTCCACTCCCCTTTGCCTCCTGTCCACTCCCCTTTCCTCCTGTCCACTCCCCTTTGCCCCCTGTCCACTTCCCTTTGCCCCCTGTCCACTCCCCTTTGCCCCCTGTCCACTCCCCTTTGCCCCCTGTCCACTCCCCTTCGCCCCCTGTCCACTCCCCTTCGCCCCCTGTCCACCTTCCAGCTATACCCTCTAAACTCCTCCCCATGTCTCAGTCCTTGCTGTCTATACTCCATCCCCAGCCTCCAGAATGATCCTCTTTCCCCCCTGTCCTACTCTCACAATCCCCCTCAGTTATGACTCCTATCTCCAATCCCTACCCCACAGCCTGAACCTATGCTACCCGAGCTCCAGTCCCAGCCTGACATAGAGAGAGTCTCCAGGGGCCTGAGCCATCAGCCTGGAAACAGTTCGGCAGCCCTGAGAGCCCCAGCCTACACACCAAGACAACACTTGTCTCTACATGCACCGGCATGAGCCTTTACCTGTACCCGTGCCTGGGTCTGTATAGAGTTTAAGTGTGTCAGAGCGTGTGCCGTGAGTGATGTTACGAGCGCCTGCCTATGGGCAAAAGTGCGCAAGCATGTTTGTACAGTACACACTGGTTGTGTTTGTGCGCAGGCTACGCACGCAAGGGCGAGAAAAGACGTTTGCAATGAGAGTGAAGTAAGCTCTGACATAACACTCCCCCTGACGCGCCGAGTATACCCATTCGCAATGTTTATCAGAGATTGATTTGAATAAATGGGCCTCGTCTCCGTGGCTCTGGCCTCTCCTGATAGGGTCCTGGCGCTGCAGCACTTGCATAATGCAGAGCCGATTGGGGGGTAAAAACGGGGGAAACATTAATCAGCGCGTGTTTAGCTAGGCCACATCTCCCCCATGTCTCCCTTTAATTGCCATTCATTATTCAGCATGATTATTTACCCGCAAACGCCCCAACAGAGATGCTAGCATGTTACTGTATGTGATGTGTTTTGGGGATCCTGCTGCAAGTTAATTTTACAGCTGTGGAGGAGGGGTTGAGATGAAAGGGGGGGGGGGGGGTTGTGGGAAATTAGTTTTGGGCTGGCGAAAACTTGGTTAGGGGGATAGGGAAGTACCACCTTAAAATAAGTTGTATTTAATAAGCTTAATAAACTATTTATAAGTAGTGTAGCTATCGGCCTATACTGCTGATAAATGAGTCTTCTAGCCTTCATAACCATTCATTAACAAGGCATGTATTATAAAATGACTAAATTAGCATTTATTATAATTTAGAAAGCATTTATAAAGTATAATGGGGCATCCTATAGAGTGATTTTTTACATTCTTTAACACTACACCAAAAAAAAGACATATACTCTCCTTAAAAAATGGGACCCGTCATTTAGTGTCGGAAGCTACCTGTAGACTTCCAGTCATTGACTGACTTCCAGCCAGACTTCCAGTCATTGACTGACTTCCAGCCAGACTTCCAGTCATTGACTGACTTCCAGCCAGACTTCCAGTCATTGACTGACTTCCAGCCAGACTTCCAGTCATTGACTAACTTCCAGCCAGACTTCCAGTCATTGACTGACTTCCAGCCAGACTTCCAGTCATTGACTAACTTCCAGCCAGACTTCCAGTCATTGACTGACTTCCAGCCAGACTTCCAGTCATTGACTAACTTCCAGCCAGACTTCCAGTCATTGACTGACTTCCAGCCAGACTTCCAGTCATTGGGCTAACGCTAGTCAGCATTGGCTTGCGAAACTAACTTCCCTCAAACTGCAAGCAGTTTACATAATTAATGGTGTCCACGAGGTCATCGGACTCCGGGTAAGTAGAAAAACGGCTCGATTGCGTGAATCTCTCCGTATCCCCTTACCACTTAGCCTAGGGAAGAGGGAGTCCACTTCTCTCAAGCCCTATTTCTCCTCATGTTTTTAGACTTCATATCTGCGTTTACATAAGAACACAATATGCATATCTGGGGGTGTCTAGTTCATTGGATATGGGAAATGCCTCCTTAATAACACCGGGAAAGTGGTTTGGAGAGAAGGAGAAGACCGAGGGCTGGTCTGTTTGATGCCAGCCAGGTCATTTGAATGAATGAGTAAAATGCATGGGACGGGGGGGAGCTCTCTCCTGCCTACAGTAATGTAGATGAATATACCGGTGGTTAGGGGCCTCTGAAAACACCCTCCGAGGGGGAGGAATAGGCCCCCAGGCTGCCAAATGGGGAGGAGGAGAGGAGAGTCCAGAGTGGAGGAGAGGAGCGAGGGATTAGAACTGAGTCATAATTCACTTAAGCCATGTTTCAATCCATTTACTAAACAGTGTCTGTGACACTTTAAAGAGCGTATGCCCTGCCCTCTGACAGCCAGTGAAATTAACCCCTGAACCCCCACGACAGAGCGAGAAGCTAGAGGTGTGAAAGGAGGAATATTCCATTGGTTCAGCTAGTTATCCGACTGTGCCCAACGACATGATGATCTCAGTAATCTACATGTGAGTCACTCAACAAAAAAAAAGGATCACCTATCTGTGTCATGTGTTCATTTGAATTGTTCACTACAGTCCATCAAAGTGGATGAATGAAATCAAATCAGAGTTTATTTGTCACGTGCACCGAATACAACCGGTGTAGACTTTACAGTGAAATGCTTACTTCACCAACAGTGCGATTTTTATGTACAAAATAGGTATTAGATGGACAATAGATAAGTAAAGAAATAAAAACAACAGTAAAAAGACTGTAAAAAATAACAGTAGCGAGGCTATATACAGGCACTGGTTAGTCGGGCTAATTGAGGTAGTATGTACATGTAGGTATGGTTAAAGTGACTATACATATATGATAAACAGAGAGTAGCAGCAGCGTAAAAGAGGGGTGGGCAATGTGAATCATCTGGGGAGTCACTTGTTTAGGAGTCTTATGGCTTAGGGGGTAAAAGCTGTTAAGTAGCCTTTTGGTCACAGACTTGGTGCTCCGGTAACGCTTGCCATCCGGTAGCAGACAATTTTTAGGGCCTTCCTCTGACACTGCCTGGTGTAGAATTTCTGGATGGCAGGGAGCTTAGCCCCAGTGATGTACTGGGCCGAACGCACTACCCTCTGTAGTGCCTTGCGGTCAGAGACCGAGCAATTGCCGTACCAGGCAGTGATGCAACCGGTCAGGATGTTCTCGATGTTGCAGCTGTAGAACTTTTTGAGGATCCGAGGACCCATGTTAAATCTTTTTAGTTTCCTGAGGGGGAATAGGTTATGTTGTGTCCTCTTCACGACTGTCTTGGTGTGTTTGGACCATGTTAGTTTGTTGGTGATGTGGACGCCAAGGAACTTGAAGCTCTCAACCTGCTCTACTACAGCCCAGTCGATGAGAACGGGGGTGTACTCGGTCCTCCTTTTCCTGTAGTCCACAATCAAAAACCAGATCAGTCAGCGATAGTACTGTCCCCCTAAATATAATCCAATTGACCTAATTTGTAATGATACCTTTTGCTACAAAGTTGTCCATCTAACAGATATCTACACTCCAAAGATGATATGTCACACAAAGAGATTCATTTCAGTCTACCAGCCACACACGATTACAAGCCTTATTTATTCAAATGAAGTCACATAATGCCATTGTAAAATTCTCCAAACATATCTTTGACCAGAGAGTTTCAGTTTGAAAAACATGGTTTATTCTACCTTATAGCAGATCCAGCTCTGAGACATCACATCTCCAGACAGAACAGAACTTATCAAACCGGATCCATCCTCTGTATTTGACACTTGACATAAGAGAAAAGAATGGGAGGGATGGAGAGGTGACTTGGGATAAGCCTTATACACCCCCCCCACGCACCTTCTCATGAGGCCCTTCTGTGATCCCCCAACATTCTCTCTCTCTCTCTCTCATTCTTCTTTCTCTCTCTCTCTCTTCTCTCTCTCAACAAGCAACCAAGCAGTTCACTAAAGAGCAAAGCAGCTGTGGCACTGCCCAAAGACCAGTGATGCTGTACAATGCATGCAAGTGAGAGAGAGAGGGGCAAGAGGAGGGAGAAGTATAAGAGAGACAGACGGGGGGGATAGGAGAATGAAAACGAGAGAGAAGCAGCAGAGAGCGCAGAAACCCTAGAAGAGTCCGTTTACCCGGAGAAGAAGGCTGGAAGAGAGCCTCCTCAGAGACAGATGAAAATAATGAGGACTTTTCTGTCAGGAAAGATTTACAAAATCTTACCCATGTTATTAAAATTTAAAATCTCTATTTTTTTTCTCTCTTTTCCCTCTCCCTTAGTGTATTTTCTTCACAGCACACCCTTATTACCAGTCCTAATGAGGCCAGGGATACACCTCTATGGTGTGAGAGTCAGTGAGACTGTGGGTGTGCGCGTGCGTGTGTGTGTGCCCTAAAGCCCCACACACAACCCCTCTCTGCTGGCTCTCTGAGGTGGACTTGTGGACATACAGACACACATTCAGACAGACAGACGGACACAGCACATCACTACTACCGTAGAAAACAAACTTAACACCCAGAGATCCCCCCCCCCCCTTTCCACTACTAGGCCAATAAAACTAAAATCAATGTCTGTCTGACCAATTCTGGTTCTTTCTCTCTAAATCCTGGGAATATGCAGCATGGGACAGGAGTGGAGGAGAGGATAGAAAAAAAGGGAGGGAACGAGGGAGGGGAAAAGAGGGAGGGTGCCGGAAGGCTCAATGTGTTCACAAATAGTGAGAGTAATGGAAATGGTGCAGAAAGCTGGAAAGGGGGGGGGGCGAGCCCTGACTAACGTGTTTGCTTGTGATCGTGAACTAATACAAATAAATATTTGATTCTATTGCCCGTCTTCACACCCCTCCTCCTCACTCACACTCACGTCAAAGTACTCTGTTTAAATTGACCGATTCAATGGAAAGAGCTGTAAGAACTGTCCTTGTTTCAGTCTAATGAATGAAACAGATCTAGTAAAAGGAGTCAAATCAGCGTCAACAGCGTACTGTACACGTGTTAAGAGGTAAATTGTGTGCGAAGAACCACATGAAAAAAACAACAACAAAAAAACAGTCAAACATGAAACTATTTGAGATGCTGGGTTAACAGCTTGGACAATAGGCTGACCTGAAGTAGTGCAATGTTACCCCTCTATATGCATGTTCTGCCCGCCCACACACACACACACACACACACGGCTGAAAAAAATAGAGCTCTTTAATTGCATGTTATTTACTTTAAAAAGTCCCCGACATCATGTAATTCCCGAAAGAAAAACAGTACTTATGCACACATACATACTATCACACCCTAGCCAGTACTGAATGCTGTATCTCAATAGGAACCTGAACATTATTATACATACTATCACACTCTAGCCAGTACTGAATGCTGTATCTCAATAGGAACCTGAACATTATTATACATACTATCACACTCTAGCCAGTACTGAATGCTGTATCTCAATAGGAACCTGAACATTATTATACATACTATCACACTCTAGCCAGTACTGAATGCTGTATCTCAATAGGAACCTGAACATTATTATACATACTATCACACTCTAGCCAGTACTGAATGCTGTATCTCAATAGGAACCTGAACATTATTATACATACTATCACACTCTAGCCAGTACTGAATGCTGTATCTCAATAGGAACCTGAACATTATTATACATACTATCACACTCTAGCCAGTACTGAATGCTGTATCTCAATAGGAACCTGAACATTATTATACATACTATCACACTCTAGCCACTCTAGCCAGTACTGAATGCTGTATCTCAATAGGAACCTGAACATTATTATACATACTATCACACTCTAGCCAGTACTGAATGCTGTATCTCAATAAGAACCTGAACGTTATTATACATACTATCACACCCTAGCCAGTACTGAATGCTGTATCTCAATAGGAACCTGAACGTTATTATACATACTGTCACACTCTAGCCAGTACTGAAATCTGTATCTCAATAAGAACCTGAACGCTATTATACATACTATCACACTCTAGCCAGTACTGAATGCTGTATCTCAATAGGAACCTGAATGTGTTTATACATCATTTTCACAAGGGCTTATTAGTCAAATTCCAGTGTAATTACCCACTGGATCTCTTCATGAAAGTAGGAGCGATTTTTTTTTTTTTTTTTTGGGGGGTTACTAGTACATGCTCATATACACCACAATGAGGGCTCTCTTTTCCTTCCCACACGCGTCCTCCAACAGGCTTGTTCAATCTCTAGCTATATTTGCTGTATTCTACATTCTGTGCCACGGTTGGGAGGGAGTCTGTCTCCGTTTGGAATCCGTGGTCTGAGCGAGGCGCACAGCCGCTCCATGACGGAGCACCCTTTCTTTCTTTTTTTTTTTAACGAGCTTCGCACCGACGCATGAGAGCAGCACCGGGGCTCTACAAGTTCATCCATTTTTTATTTGGCGGCTAACAACCCAGCCAGCAGCCGAGGCTGGGACTTGGACCTCTACCTGGAAATGTGTTGGAGGGAGGAGGGAGATGGAAAGTGTGGTATGGAGGGAGGATGAGATGCAGAAAGGGAGAGAATGAGAGAGAGAGGAGTTGGGCACTGAGTGTGTGTGTGTGTGTGTGTGTGTGTGTGTGTGTAAAAGAGAGCCAGGCAAAGAAAGTGAGAGAGGAGAGCAAATGAGGGGAAAAAAATAAGGGGAGAGAAAATACCTTGTTTGCAACTGTTTCTGGAATTTTCAAGAACTTTTGCCTGTAGTGGTTTCAGGCAGCTGCAGCCTCCTGTCCCGGGGAAATGTACAGGTGGCTTTTTGAGGCTCTGTCTTATTTTTATTGGTACACAGATCACTTCCCTAGCTGGCAGCCTGACAGAAAAGTAGCTCTCTTTCCTTCCCTCCCTTTCTCTACAATCGCTCTCCCCCTCACCCAATCCCCCACTCCCTTTCCTCCCTTCATGTTCTCCTTTTCTGTTTTCGACTTACCTTCCTCTCTATTTTTTAGTTTAACCACTTTCTCCTTACCTCCACATGATCTCTCCCACCCTACTTCCCTTTCGGTCCCCCTTTGTCTTTTCTTGCATCCCTTATTCCACCCTTTCCCCTATTCTCTTTTCACTCCCCCTCCTTTTAATATGTGGATAATATGTGCATTGTGTGTCCTGCATACGTCACTTATCTCCCATAGGCATCTCGGAACAAACAAATAGCTGGAGAAAGGACAGAGGACATTTCTCGACTATGTCCACAATGGGGCTTCTTCTTCTAATATAGTGGCATTTAATTAGGCATTTTTCAGAGGAAGGCCCCCCAAAAATAGTTGAAGACTCCAGCCACAGACCGTTGTCTCTAATACTGCACGGCAAGTCTGGAACCAACAGGACCCTGAACAGCTTCTACCGCCAAGCCATAAGACTAAACAAGACTGCTAAACAACTAATCAAATGGCTACCCTAAATACCCGGAATAACCGCATTGAACCTTTTTTGCACCAACTTACTAACTTTTATGCACATATGCTGCTGCTGTCTACCCATCCTGTTGTCTCGTCACTTTACCCCTACCTATACCCCTACCTTTACCCCTACCTATATGTACCGTACATAGCTAACCTCCATTACTTCGTACCCCTGCACACCGACTCTGTACTGGTACTCCCTGTATTTAGCCATGTTCTATTTTTACTCGTTATTCGCTGTGTATTTATTCCTCGTGTCACTATTTAAATGTTTTATTATGTTTTGCCTTATCTTTGACTCTGCATTGTTGGAAGAGGACTCGTAGGTAAGGATTTCACTGTTAGTCTACACCTGTTGTCCACGAAGCATGTGACAAATTAAATGTGATTTTGACCCCTACGATGCTCAAGTGTGCCTACACAGGATTCTTAGAGGAGCCTCGACTTGGAGGGCAAGGTTATATTGCTGTGCAAATGCCACACGACTGAGTATGTAGGCCATACATGGATGTTGCATGTAAAAAAATAACAAAAAAAGATTTCTATACCTTAATCTTTACAGTACAATGTATTATTACAAAAACATACTGTATGCAAGGATACATGGGGTTGAATTAAGTGGTTGGAAAAGCAATAGGGTAGACTTGACCTAACTTACTGTTCAAGCATTAACCTCTGGCGGGTCCCACCTCTGCACCCAACTGCTGTTGTGACTGATGCTATGTATTCTGGGAAGGTGGCTGGGCAGAGCGGGACATTGAGACGGGAATCCCTCCAGCCTGGAGGTTGATAGTGAATAGTACAGCGTTTATACAGCGCCCGATAAATTACTTTTCTCACCATTTCGTCTCGCTTGCTAAGATTTCCGAACACAAAACCTCTCGGCCGCATTCCACGGGAGGGCCAGCTGCGCATCGGATTAACAGGGCCTGCTGTAAGGGCGTGACATTAGCCATGGAGCCACAGGCCTCCAAAACTATGATGCACATACATTTTTATTGTTTGTTCAGTATTGAAATCTCATTAGGCCACATAAATCATCCTTATGGGCTGTCCATTCGCTTTCACTGAGACGGTGGGGAGGAAAAGGGGAAGGGGGGGGGTTGAGCAGGGATGCGCTGAGCATTCTAGAGCAGACCCGGGGCAATGGTTTATGATGTCTGCATGCTGCGTTGCAGTCACACAATACCCGCCACAGACAGAGTGAAAAGAGAAAGATAGATGGGGTTTCAGTGGATTCGTTCACATGGCTGTCTCGTTAAAGACTTTAAGGAAAGTTACGACGTCAGCTCTATAGGTGCATGTTGTGCTGCTTTTCTAAGTAGAAGTATTGGGTCCGACAATGGTAGTAGGAATACAGCTAGGATTGACATTTGACACCAAATTCCTTTTTTCATGGAATTTGGCAACTTGAAGCCATTGGATCAGGAATAGATAAGAGATTTAAAAAGCTGTTTGGAATCGCAGCATTACAGAAAAGGATGGGGGGGAGGGAACAAACAGAAATGACAAACGATGTTTATGGAAGCGTCGCCAAGAGTTTTTTGCCATGTTTGTTGTATCTTAAAACATTCAATAACTTGACATCATGGCACCACGTGACATTGTTTGCTGAAGCAAGCAGCCAGAGTCCTGTCTCTGCTCCAAACAATGCTTTAAAACTAATTACGTCGTAAAATAGGGCTGTCTAGGATTCCACGGAGGAGAAGTAATGGGGAAACGTGTGTTTATGTCCTCATCTTTTTTTTGGATTAAATAGTGTGGAGACTCTTTTTGTGTTTGTTTGCCGTTTCGAATAAAGTCTCCAAATATTTGCTTAAAACCCCCTGTGGCTTCATTCAGCATCCTGTGTCTCCAGATATGGGTAATGTTGACATAGTGATCTCAACCCCAAAATACACACACACACACACACACACACACACACACACACACACACACACACACACACACACACACACACGACAGAAGAACTCAGTTACTCAGTTAACTACTCAGTTATCGCACAAATAGTTCACTCAGAGCACGAGGAAGTACACCTTTCTTCTGAAATGAAAGGCATTTCTTCTGTAAAGAAATGTTTTCAGCAAAGTTTTTCTACAAAAGCTATTTTGGAATAAGTATAGTAATTAAACACAACGTGAGCATTTAACGTTTATTCTGACACAGAGTCACGCAGAGACCAAGGTCTCTTTTACAGATGAGCCATCAAATACCATTGACCATTGTGTGTGCTTAACCACAAACACACTCAAGCAGGACCTTGGTTGCACAAAGTGGAATAACTGAAAAATAATGGCAAGACTGAATCAACATTTTGCATTTCATTCATTTAGCAGATGCTCTTATCCAGAGGGACTTACAGTTAGTACATTCATCTTAAGATACCTAGGTGGGACAACCACATATCTCAGTCATAGTAAGTCAAATTTTCCTCAAAGTAGCTATCAGAAAAGTCTGTGTTAGTAGGGGGGAGGGGCGAGTGCAATGGGATTATTTAAGATACTCTTTGAAGAGGTAGCATTTCAGGAGTTTTTGGAAGATGGGCATGGACTCTGTCTGGGCCAGCGACGGTGGGTTTGTGCCCATAGGCGATGTTGTTACCGGTGATGTCTGGTGAGGACCTGCCTTAGAACAGGCCTACAAGCCCTCAGTCCAGCCTCTCTCAGCCTATTGCAGACAGTCTGAGCACTGATGGAGGGATTGTGCGTTCCTGCCTTTTTGGCCTGCCTTTGACATCGGGTGCTGTAGGTGTCCTGGAGGGCAGGTAGTTTGCGTTGGGCAGACCGCACCACCCTCTGGAGAGCCTTGCGGTTGCGGGCGGTGCAGTTGCCGTACCAGTGGGAGATACAGCCCGACAGGATGTTCTCAATTGTGCTTCTGTAAAAGTGTGTGAGGGTTTTAGGTACCAAGCCAAATTTCTTTAGCCTCCTGAGGTTGAAGAGGCGCTGTTGCGCCTTCTTCACCACACTGTCTGTGTGGGTGGACCATTTCAGCTTGTCAGTGATGTGTACGCAGAGGAACTTTCCACCTTCTCCACTGCGGTCCCATCGATGTGGACAGGGGGGTGTTCCCTCTGCTGTTCCCTGAAGCCCATGATCATCTCCTTTGTTTTGTTGACATTGAGTGAGAGGTTATTTTCCCGGCATCACACTCGCAGAGCCCTCACCTCCTTCCTTAAGCCTTAAGGTAGGGAGGGGCAGTTCCTCTCGCTGCTCCATAGGCAAGTACACCATGGAGAGGCGGGGCGACACGTGTTTGGCGCACGCAAACCACTCGACAGAACACTCCTCTGTGGCACACAGCCTTAGCGACCTATGGAAACAATGGCTGGGACAGTTAGCAGCCTCGCACTTCAAAACTAGCGCTTAGGAAAAAACAAAGAGCTCTTTCCTTCTACCTCAGGCCATTCACCTGGTTTGAATAGTCTGTCATACACTAGCAGTACAGCTACAGTTCTATGGACAGGCCAACACACAGGGTGATGGTGACTGACTGGAAACTAGCAAGAAAAAAACGGCCTCTGACTCATGTCTTGATTTCTAAAGTTTCATTGTTTGGGCCAGTCTGAACAGACTGTGTTTACAGGTTAAAGTTGAGCCAGGTTATTTAGTGGTGTGGATAAAAATTTGCTCCAGCAAGAGAGGTCAGAGGTCAAGCCCACAGGCTTCAGGGCAGCAGGCCTGTCTTAGAGTTAACCCTGCGACTTCCGGGGTTATGGACACACTACGCTAGTGTGGCCGGGAGGCAGAAGCACAGGAGATGAACTGAGGTCCACCGTGTGTGTGTGTGTGTGTGTGTCAGTGTGTGAGAGTTTGTGTACGTGCATGTTCGCATTACGAGGGCGTAGTGGAAAAGTGGAAAACTACAGGAGTGCAACTGACGAGTCCGTGTGAAATAACCATCGGATTACACAAGAAGCCTCAACAGAATCTGGGTTTGTGATTCATCGGTTGTTGGATAACCACTTGTTTGGGCCTTGTGTTTCTTCTCAAAGCCGACCAGCTCCATTCTGTGGATAAACGGGCGGAAGCTCCAAGCTGGTTGATCAAATCAAATCAAATTTTATTTGTCACATACACATGGTTAGCAGATGTTAATGCGAGTGTAGCGAAATGCTTGTGCTTCTAGTTCCGACAATGCAGTAATAACCAACAAGTAATCTAACTAACAATTCCAAAACTACTGTCTTATACACAGTGTAAGGGGATAAAGAATATGTACATAAGGATATATGAATGAGTGATGGTACAAGGCAGCATTGGCAAGATACAGTAGATGGTATCGAGTACAGTATATACATATGAGATGAGTATGTAAACAAAGTGGCATAGTTAAAGTGGCTAGTGATAGATGTATTACATAAGGATGCAGTCGATGATATAGAGTACAGTATATACGTATGCATATGAGATGAATAATGTAGGGTAAGTAACATTATATAAGGTAGCATTGTTTAAAGTGGCTAGTGATATATTTACATCATTTCCCATCAATTCCCATTATTAAAGTGGCTGGAGTTGAGTCAGTGTCAGTGTCAGTGTGTTGGCAGCAGCCACTCAATGTTAGTGGTGGCTGTTTAACAGTCTGATGGCCTTGAGATAGAAGCTGTTTTTCAGTCTCTCGGTCCCAGCTTTGATGCACCTGTACTGACCTCGCCTTCTGGATGATAGCGGGGTGAACAGGCAGTGGCTCGGGTGGTTGATGTCCTTGATGATCTTTATGGCCTTCCTGTAACATCGGGTGGTGTAGGTGTCCTGGAGGGCAGGTAGTTTGCCCCCGGTGATGCGTTGTGCAGACCTCACTACCCTCTGGAGAGCCTTACGGTTGTGGGCGGAGCAGTTGCCGTACCAGGCGGTGATACAGCCCGCCAGGATGCTCTCGATTGTGCATCTGTAGAAGTTTGTGAGTGCTTTTGGTGACAAGCCAAATTTCTTCAGCCTCCTGAGGTTGAAGAGGCGCTGCTGCGCCTTCTTCACGATGCTGTCTGTGTGAGTGGACCAATTCAGTTTGTCTGTGATGTGTATGCCGAGGAACTTAAAACTTGCTACCCTCTCCACTACTGTTCCATCGATGTCCAGTAAGAGGGGGAAAAAAATGATAATGTCATCTACCGTTTGACACTACAAGGGAGGTTTTTAGTCAGTCTAAATAATCCATGCCGATGCATTAAATTTGCAGACCCACCTTCCTTCTCCAGTACAATCCCAGTCTCAGCTGTGAGAGAGGAGGAGGGCTAGTGGAGAGTGAGAGGGGGATAGTGGGGATGATGAGAGAGAGAGAGAGACACCTAAGATGTGAGCGAGTGGAGAAAAACAATGTCCTAGAGGAAGAGAAAAGCTAGAGCGAGAAAGAGGGGCCCAATCCAGCAAGAGAGAGGAGGGGAGAGAGAAAGAGAAAGTGAGAAAAAGGAGAGGTGAGGGGATAGGAGGGGAAGAAGCCCCGAGTGACACTGATTCCCTGATTCCCTCATGATTGACCCCCCCTCCGCAGTTAAAAAAATAACAATTTGAGGATGGGGCCAGCAGTGAGACGGGTTTGTTGCATTAACTGGGTTATTGACATGATGCTCTGGCTCCATTTGCTTAGTGCCCTGGAGGCTAGAATCCATAGACTCCGCTCCCAACTAATCAAGGCCCGCAGCCACACAGGGTCAGGCTGAAGAAAACGCAGAAAAAAATCTATAGGAAACTTTGCGATGGAACGACAGGGAGGAAAGTGGGAGAGAGAGAGAGTAGGGGTTCAGAAAGTCCTCTCTAAGCACAAATGAATTTACTACACTTTCCTACTTTCTTGCATTTCTTGCCATCTCTGAATGTACGGAGTGGTGGAGTGAGCTTGAGAGACGCAGATTGCTAGTTCACCTCTCCATCCCTAACGAGTCAGGATTGAAAGGTCAGGGGTTGTCAGGGCTGCTTGGGGACTCCCTCTACGAAACGGAAGTCAAGAGATGAAGTCCCAATAACAATCTGCTATGAGTTTAGTTCCAGCTGGAGACTTTCTTGTGGACACGCAACTCACACAGCATAATGCCCCGCCCACTCTTTACCCCTTCTCTCTCCTTAACAAACCCTCAAAACTTGTGAGCTAATAGTGAAAGAGATTTCTTTCCAAATCGGAAAAAAAAGGTTGGGAGTGCAAAGTGACGCGGTGCACATCTTGAATGCGAGCGCAATTGATCAAAACCAGTAATAAATGGTAACGGTTATATTGGGCTCAATTTCTGAGAGTTGAAAGACATCTTTGGCAGTATTATAAAAACTTCAAATATCTGGTGTCTAGTAGGCTACAGAAGTAGAGATAAGGACCTATTCTTTCTCTGAATCTCCCAAATCTTGAAGGATCCAAATGTCCCGTCGATGCCTCTCCGTATACAGTATCGCACTCAGTGTAGACACGCGTGACATGTCCAAAACATCCCTTACACTCGGTCATCTACATACAGTAAGGCTTGACCCTGTCCTAGGCGTCGAGTCTCTTCTCAGACACTCTCCATTTCCATCACCATACATTCAAAACATCATAAGCTGACCAAGGAACCAGAGTTACACGATGGAAAATTCATGGGGAACCATCATCCATTATTAATACTGAAGACTTCGATTTTTCGCACACAGAGAGAGAAAGTGCGAGAGAGGAGAGATAGTTTTCTACCAGGACACAACCCTGTTTGGGTTTGTCCCTTCGCACTGAAGGAGAGTAGGTTTATGCTAACAAAAGGGATTTTTCTTCACTTGTTGGTCTATTTATCCACAGTCGATTAGAGGTTGGGGAAGGGGGGCTGGGATAAGACAGATGATTGGCTGTAGGCTGAGAATTGTGGTTAAAACCTCAGACAGGCAGATCCAGGGAGAGGCAAATTAACTAAAGTAAAGCGTGGTTTTATTTTGAAGACCGAAAGATAGGTGTGGTGAAGATCTATTTAGAGTATGCAAATTACATAGTAGCAAATAAGAGAAACCACACACACAATGCCAAACAAACATGCAGCCATGTTAATTATTTTTTTTTTACCTGGGAACACTATTAGATCTAGAAATCCATATATTACCAATTGGATAATTTTATAGTACATCTTCTTTGAATAACAAAGGCCGATTCTCCTTCGCTCCGCTAATAGACGTTAACTTGTGTCTTTGCTGCTAACCTCCAACGGCTAACGCCCACCCTCCAAAGGCTAACGCCCACCCTCCAAAGGCTAACGACCACCCTCCAACGGCTAATGACCAACTTCCCCAGTTAGGAGGAAGTGCAGATCAGCAGCCCCCCCCCACCGCCATCGTGGCGTCCCTGATATTCTAGATATTCTTATAATCAGCCCTTATGAAACTCATAGGATCCTCCTGCCTTCATCCTCTGTCTATCCCATTCTGGTTGCTGTGGAACATTGATGCTTGGATACATTAAAACACCTGCCCTGTGATCAAACGAACAAATACCTCCCGGGTCAGCGGAGGGCTACCCAACGTCAGTTAACAATGAAGCTTTTAAAACATCAGTCGTATGCAAAGCGGCTGGTACACAGGAGAGACAGGGGCGGCAGAGCAGAGCCAGAGAGCTCGAGCCTGGCCTTCTCGATCATTTACATTTTACATTGTAGCCATTTATTTTTACACTTTAATTCGTACTGGTCCCCCATGGGAATCGAACCCACAACCCCAGCGTTGCAGGCGCAAGGCTCGACCAACTGAGCCACACGGGAGCTATCGGAGAGTGGGGGGCCTTTCCTAAAGAAATCAAGCTATTTATCACACAACTATGTCAGTTGATCCCCCAAACAGCATGACTATGGGAAAGAGGGTTTTGAGACTGTATCAGCTACAACATAGGATTTACTGCAGGAGAGTTTACGCGCAAAGGCGGGCTTGTGTTAGTCATGTGGTCCAACACAGGCACACATCCACAACATACACCAGGAGTCAAGATTGCCATTGAACTGTGAATGTCTGTCCATACAAAAGCCCAGATCCTTGTTTGCTGACGAGCAGCAGACACATTTCAAACATGCGTAAAGGCCTAGAGTCGTATCTCATCTTAACCTCCATTTTGACAAAAACACAACAAACCAAAAATACAAAATGACCCAAATACCCAAAATTACACTTCAATTGGTTTGACAAACATGAACGTGCATTTTTTTGGAAATAGTGTGTGATTGCAGCCCGCAATTCGGCGTTTTCCAGCATGTGGGCATTCCGAGCTTGCTAGCTACCTATCCACCTGTTGTGTACTGGTGTCCTAGCTAGCACACGTTGTCCTTTCCTCACGCCTGCCGAACACCTGCCCCTGCCTCGTGAACAGAACTGCAGGAAAGCAGTGCCCGACAGGCGGGTGCGAAGGACACTGTCTACCTGGGTCCTAGCTAGGAAGCTATCGTTGTCACCCCCATCTCTTCTTCTTCGGGGTTACTGTACTGAAGCGCCCACAATTACACCCTTCTCCTTTTTGGTGGAGAGGCTGTTTTTTTAAGCCAAGGGGGTGAGGTGGCGGCGAAAAGGTTTTTTCTTCTCTTCTCCCCCCTGACTCTCAACTGCTTGGTTAACCAACTGACCTGCTGTCAAAGGAGCCTTTGTGAGCACGCTCTGGCAGCGGGCCAATCAGATCCTCCGGCTTGTCTGTCTCCGGGTGGAAAATGGTGCCCCTGGTATGTGATCTGCGGCAAAATGCGCAGACAGGCTGACTGCAGACAGGAGCGGGCAGGCTCTGACTCTAGGCCTTCCAAAATATGCCAGGGGGAATGACATGTTTTGGCACTCAGCCAAAGTGACACTGCACTATGGGGTTCTGTGGTTATTTCCCTACTTATTCTCTTATTCTTTATCACTCTTCCTTCCTCAGGGCCTGAGTGAGCTGCTTGCCAGGTAAAACAGGTGGAATAGGGACACCAACGTGATGTAATGACAAAGTCCCTGGTCTCATTACATACAGTATAAACATCTCATGACGCAACCGTAGGTCTTTCTAAAACCATTGTTCTAGTCAGAGGAAAAAATAGAACAGACTGAGCCACTAGGCTCACGTGGTGCAAGTATGTGTTTGTGTGTGTCACATCAAATTAGATTCCTCACATGGTTCCTAAACAACAGGTTTAGACTAA
Source organism: Oncorhynchus tshawytscha (assembly GCF_018296145.1). Lineage (NCBI taxonomy): Eukaryota > Metazoa > Chordata > Actinopteri > Salmoniformes > Salmonidae > Oncorhynchus > Oncorhynchus tshawytscha. Next base: position 10,523,065 of record NC_056453.1, read on the forward strand.
CAGTCAAATGCGGGTCCTTTTCCAATGCAGAGTTCAAGATAAAGATAACCGAAAATTTATAATACTAGAAATAGTGACACAAGGAATAATACACAGGGAATAACGAATAACAATAATGAGTAGAAATAGCATGGCTAAATACAGGGAGCACCAGTACTGAGTCGATGTGCAGGGATAGAGGTAGCTATGTCCATTTGGTAGGGCTAAAGTGACTAGGCAACAGGATAGATAATAGACAGACGCAGCAGTGTTTATGGGGAGTGTGAAAGTGTGAGTGGCGTCAGTATGCATGTGTGCGTATGTTATGGACAGGTGAAGTTGGAAGTTTACATACACCGTAGCCAAATATATATGAACTCAGTTTTGGACAATTCCTGACATTTAATCCTAGTAAAAAATCCCTGTCTTAGGTCAGTTAGGATCACTTTATTTTAAGAATGTGAAATGTTAGAATAATAGTAGAGAGAATGATTTATTTCAGCTTTTATTTCTTTCATCACATTCCCAGCGGGTCAGAAGCTTATATACACTCAATTAGTATTTGGTAGCATTGCCTTTAAATTGTTTAACTTGGGTCAAACGTTTCAGGTAGCCTTCCACAAGCTTCCCACAATAAGTTGGATGGATTTTGGCCCATTCCTCCTGACAGAGCTGGTGTAACTGAGTCAGGTTTGTAGGCCTCCTTGCTCTCACACGCTTTTTCAGTTCTGCCTACACATTTTCTATAGGATTGAGGTCAGGGCTTTGTGATGACCACTCCAATACCTTGACTTTGTTGTCCTTAAGCCATTTTGCCACAACTTTGGAAGTACACTTGGGGTCGTTGTCCATTTGGAAGACCCATTTGCGACCAAGCTTTAACTTCCTGACTGATATCTTGAGATGTTTAATCAGACCCGAGGACATTTCTCCAAAAAGTACAATCTTTGTCCCCATGTGCAGTTGCAAACCGTAGCCTGGCTTTTCTATGGGGGTTTTGGAGCAGTGGCTTCTTCCTTGCTGAGCGGCCTTTCAGGTTATATAGGACTCGTTTTACCGTGAATATATACTTTTGTACCTGTTTCCTCCAGCATCTTCACAAGGTCCTTCGCTGTTGTTCTGGGATTGATTTTCACTTTTCACACCAAAGTACGTTCATCTCTAAAGTGCCTATGAGAACATCCAATAGTCAAAGGTACAGGAAATACAAAAGGTATAGAGCGAAATAGTCCTATAATTCCTATAATAACTACAACCTAAAACTTCTTAACTCATGCTAAAAGGAACCACCAGCCTCCAGGTCCAAAGCCATGCGTCCTCCGAAATACAACCCAACCAAGCCGCACTGCTTCTTAACACAGCGCGCCTCCAACCCGGAAGCCAGCCGCACCAATGTGTCGGAGGAAACACCGTGCACCTGGCTACCTTGGTTAGCGTGCACTGCGCCCGGCCCGCCACAGGAGTCGATGGTGCGCGATGAGACAAGGATATCCCTACCAGCCAAACCCTCCCTAACCCGGACGACGCTAAGCCAATTGTGCGTCGCCCCACGGACCTCCCGGTCGCGGCCGGCTGCGACAGAGCCTGGGCGCGAACGCAGAGCGATGTACTGCGCTGCGATGTACTATATTAAGTTAAAATAAAAGTATCAATTCAGTATTGTTGTAATTGTCATTATTACAAATAAATAAATAAAATCGGCATCGGCTTTTTTGGGTCCTCCAATAATCGGTATCGGCGCTGAAAAATTATAATCGGTCGACCTCTAATTATTTGTACAGATAAACGTGGTACCTTCAAGCGCACTGTCATGCCCTCTTCACAACTGCATTGGTGTGTGTGGATCATGTTAATTCCTTAGTGATGTGGACACTGAGGAAATTTAAGCTCTCGACCCGCTCCAGGCCCATCAATGATGATGGGGGCGAGCTCGTCCCTCCGTTTCCTGCAGTCCACGATCTGCTCCTTTGTATGTGTGTGTGTGTGTGAGAGAGCGAAAATATGAGGGTTGGGGAGGGGTAATCTTGAAAGATGATAGGGACTGTTCCCTGAAACAAACAAAACAAAGTTAGAAAATATGGCAATGTGCCCTTGAGCAAGGCACTTAACCCTAATAGGTAAGTAAGTAAGTAAGTCGTTCTGGATAAGAGTGTCTGCTAAATAATTTCAACGTAAATCATTTCAACACTGTTTACACACAAAAAGAGCCCAAGTTCACACAAAAACGTATTGAACGATTACAGGAAAGACAACCGAATACGAAAAAACTCCTGCTTTGACACCTCCCTTCGTGATACAAGTATTTATGCTTTTAACTTCAGAACCAACTTGTGAACGCAGGAAATGATGAACCGTGAGGGAGCCAAATATCTCTCTGACTGAGAACCAGTTGAACCAGCCTAGAGCATGCCCTCTCTCCTCCCAAAAGAAAGAGATGAGAGAGGGAGAGACAGAGAAAGAGAGACAGCGGGGGAGAAAGAGAAGGGTGCTGAAATGTGTTCATACTTGCAGTGTCAAACGCCACCGAGCAAACATCAGCCCCTCCTATCGTTTACCTGCTATTGACAGACAGGATGAGAGGGAGACTGTGTGTGTGTGTGTGTGCGCATACACAGGGCTGAAATACACATATTCACACAGAAGAATGCTGGCACTAATGCACACACAACCTCATAGACGCATGCACACACACACACCTTCCATTGTTTGTAGAGTGAGAGTCAGGAAAGTTGGGACATGCTCATTTCACACCACAGGGCGAGCCGAGGAGGAGTAACAGAATCCAGTCGTAAAACATGGGGTGGGGTGGTAAGGGATGGTATAGTATGGCTCCCCTTCTCTGCCTTTCTCACAGTTATCAATTATCATAATCCCGTCTCTCTCTGCACGCCTGTCACACTAAGCCTGCAGTTGGCTTTTTTTCCATTACAGAAGCACTCGGGTCAACCTCTGTTGACATAAACAAACTTTGCAAGCCATGGTTGCAAATAGAGCAGAATTCATACTGTGTTTGTTAAAAACTATCATGGAATGAAAAGGAAGAAAATATTACAAACAATAATTTCACAAATGCATGGACAAACAGCGAAATGTATGTTTTAGGATCATCTGGGTACAGTATATTTCATGTTAGATCTCTCCTTACTATGCTTCCTCAGAACCACCACACAGTTTAGGAGTTAACCCCTTCAGCTCCGGAGCTAAATCAAAGTCTCCTGCTCTCAGAAGGGGGTCTGCAACCTCAAACGGCAACACTGTCGACTGGAATAACCCTCATCCTCGTCTCCACCTTCATTTGGGTTAAGTGTCTCCGCTCCACACTGCCCACGCACCCAGAGATAGATGGAGAGAGCGAGGGGGGCGAAGGAGGGAGAGAGACGGGGGAGGTGGGAAAAGATGGATAAGGTTTGCGATATGCCAGACGCAACCTTCTCGCCAACAGCCGAATGTCGAAATTAGTCAGGAACTCTCATAAAACGCACATAGGCGGAACATTGTTAAAGTAAGCAGGATTGATATTTTTTATATTAGCACTGTCAGCGTTTGCTAAACTTATTTTTTTGGGGTACAAAAATTGGATTTGTTAGCGTACAGTATTTGTAGCGAGCGTATGGCCCCTAGGAATGACCACATCAGAGCGGATTTCTCGGGAAGTTCTATTTCGGGATTCGGGCCGCAGTGGTGTGTCAAATGAGAGGGAATGTTGTGTTTTGGGAAATCTAATTTGAGTCTGTTCTTTGTTTCACTGGCCTCATTTTGCAACGGCGGAGGCGGGAGGCGAACTTCCAAGCTCTAACGTCTCTCTGCCATCCATCGCAAAACAAGAAGAATGTCCAACGTTCTACTTCCAGCAACAACCTCACCAAGAAAAGGTTGTGGAGAGTTGACTGAAACGAGCTCCACTGTCCAATCCACACTGACAAAAATGTCTCTATTTCATGAAACACAAACTCTCTCCGTTTTACCACTGAATCCATTGAATTAGGCAAATAATGAATTGCAAGGTTATTCTCCGGTGTCACTGCGACATAAGTACGCGTTCATACATATACACATATTTAAAAAACAAATATTAGCAGCCATCTCCTGCCGCTAATTGCGACTGACTCCCAGTGGGAGGAGAGAGGGGTCCTTGGTCGATAATTAATCCTCGTTTGGAAAAATAAATGACATTCATTAGCAGGGAATGGGGCCAAGTGCCATTATTTACATGGTAATAATCTGGAGCATTCTGGCAGCGCTCTTTTAAGGTTACGGAAATAACTCAGGGAAGAGGATGAGTACAATCACTCCTCTCCCTTTTCCTGTCTTCACACCCAGAACAATTAGGCCTGTGCGAACAGATGGGGACGCTTCTGACTGAAAAAGCCTTCTGAACGGCTTCTCATCTTTTTCTTATCTCACACAGACACACACAGACACACACACACACACGCACGCACGCGCGCGCGCGCGCGCGCTCATGCCCTCACGCAAACACAACGGAGCACACACACAGACAACAATGTAACACAGTGAAGACATGTCTCGAGGCACTCGTGGAAACGCACTGAAGGAAACGGTGAACGTGCACCCACAAACCTACACTACTCATCTCCACGCAAGCGCATATTCTGAAAACACATCATGAAAAGTGAGGGCATACAAATGCAAGCTTCATGGCAAAACAGTTCCTGGATAATTTTTTTTTTTAAAACACCCTAAACATTGGTGATGGAAATACAAAAAGCAGACAAACGTTTACTCAGAGTTCACTGGTTGTAACATCGGACTTGACGTGCTTCATCGGTGACAATAATCAATAGCATGTGCATTACATTCCATATTGTTTGGCTAGAAGACTATGCCAGCTAGAACTCTGCATGAACTACTGTACTACAATCCTCATCTGAAAACACATCCGCACTTTGTATTTACACATCCGCAAATGATCACACAATAAACAATGGGCGCGTTAGCGTTGCCCAAGCCGGTGTAATAATCCGAAAAATGACATAATAGAGCATTTGTTGTGCAACACCAGTTTGTTCACAACGGTGCCTTGGTCTCTTGATATTGTACTGATACGACACACAGGGAAAATAATCAGAGAAATGCATATAGACTGAGCTAGCCGTGAGCAGTAGTACCACACGGTTTAGCACGGAAGCCTTTAACGGGACCGCTTTCAGTTCGAGACTCTCTCTTTCAGTAAAGAGTTATTGACTTACTTAAGCGTAGTTGCCACAGTCACAGTCGGCTATGACAGAATAAAGAGGACTTTGTGATGGAAGGTTCAAGTAAATGTCAATGTTATCCTAAGCGGATGACATCTGGTCTGGTGTGATGCAAAGACAATGTTCTCTCTTATTATGTGACTGTATTTGCTTTATATTTCTTGTATATTCTTTTATATTTGTGTTTTAACATAGTTTCTATCACTTGGGTAGCCCTCCAAGCCATAAACTATGTCCACATGTCCTATTTCTTCCGCCTATCTTGCCCTCCACCTTTAAATGTGCATTCCTCTATTCCTCCTTCAACTCACAGACCCTCGCCCCTTCTTGCTCCCCGCGTTATATAGACACTAGGCTGTGATGGAACAGTCAAAAGTTTGCAAATCCTTGAAAAGGTGAGACACTCAAACACGCAAAACACACATTGATTTAAAGGTATCATTTGAGAAGATATGTGGTAAAAGAGCACGGTTGTCTTTGTATGACACAGTCTCGGACACTACTACTGACAATTCTCCACCCTTACCTCATCCCCTCCCTCCTCTCTAGTACAGTATCAACAGCTCCAGTGGCCTGGATCCTGGGGGCCTTTCCACTTTGTCCCATGTCAGGCACTGGGTCACAGCGGCGAAAACCGAGACGACAGCAATTGTCCTGCCTGTTACAGATCTTTGTCCCACTAAGTACAATGACTAAGGTATCAATCCTTTGGGAACAGCTCAGCGCAACAGAAATACCCTGACTGACAGCTTCTAGGAGTGAGTGCCATCTCCACCTCTTTCCTCTCTGGTTGTCCAGTCTCCCAACGCACCACCCCTGAGAAGGGTAATCCCAGGCCCTGTGGCGACGCTATGCGATGAGGACAGGACGAGGAGAGGATGGGGAGAGTCCTCTCGGCATGGTGAGTCCCCACCGGGCCGGACCCCGGAGTCCTACTCTCAGAGACACCTCCAAAACAATAGATCCTAACAAAAGGACAAACAGGTTAGAGTTAACCTAACTCAGGTTAGAGGCTGAAAGAGGTGGCGATTGTGTCTTCTTTCACACCTCTTGTATACAAAGGGATAATTATACCATAGTTGTTATGAAGGCACAGTAGACAGATGTTATGCGTCATTATTGTGATGTTCATCTAACATTGAAGAGTCATGGATGTCAACCCGGTCACCAACCTTCTTCCCTCTTCTCAGGAAGCAGACTATTTAATGAAAGAGCGACCTTTTTCTGAGCTTCCAAGTCAAAACTTCCCAGAGAAATCCGATAAAACCCTGGGCCTGGCTGGCGCCGCCACTCATTTGCTCGTTCGCTTGTCGAGCTTCCTGTGACCTCATTCCACCAGCTCTCCAATCGATCAGCTTATCTCTGAGATCAAAGGCGCGCGCCGCCGCTGTACATTTAACCCCAGCCAGGTCCTCCCACGTCATGTCTAAATATTAATGATAATAAAGTCTAAAAACCCATCCTGTGTCAAGCCATTACAGCCCACATCGATCCTACAGCTCTCCTGGCCAATTAGAAGTCGGCCGTCGTAATGCGTCTCGGCACATCAAAGGACCAGAACCATTGATCCGCTCCAGGATCTTAACGTTTACCATTAAAAAAAAGCAATATTCGGAAGAGGGGAAAAAATCATTTTATTCACCGGGTCGGATGGAGAAGCGCTCAAACCCAGAAGGGAGGGATAGAGAGAGAGAGAGGGAGAGAGAAAGGGCAGCTCAATAATGGCCACTCTGACAGTTTAAAGGGCATCAGGCACATCCGTCCCCTGGACTAGATCCCATGAACAGCCCTGGGGCTGGACGGGGAAAGTATCCTGTCCGATGTTACCAACAGCGGCACTGTAATTCTGCTTGTCATGAGCCCTAACGGTTCTCCAACCCAGTTCTATTTTCAAACACTGACTGAACATAAAAAAGAAAGTTAAACAAACTCTGTGGTTCCCAATTTAAATGGCCCAAATGCTAAGATGGCGTTGCAAGCCCCATCACTCCTGAGAGTTGGTGGGTTTCCATAAAGTGACAGATTCATTGCGAAGCCTGTTAGACTGAGAACATTTGCGGGACTGGGCTCTTCAGGATCTTGTGAACATTTTGAAAAGCAAGGCCTTGAGCCTGAACTGTCCAGAGGACTTTATAGAGGAGGTCTCAGTAAGAACCCATGTTGACTGTTACCTCCCATTAACAGTAGACTAGTATGTATGGCTTTAGGCAAGCTAGCGTGTACATCTAGCCTGGTCGACTCATATCACAGAACATGACTTCAGGTAAGGTACAACTTTTGTCAGTTCAAATGTTAACATTAAAGTTTGAGCTCCACACGCAGTAAAGCAATACTTTGCACAATACATCAGTTAGCACTCCAGGAAGAGCAGTAACGCAACACAATAAGGAGGGGGGGAGAGAATGCACATCGTTCCATAAACCAGAATCATTCCTCACACAAAAGATGCCAAACAAGCCCACCGCTGACACTACTACGCGACAGCATCTGTTTGTGTGGCCTTTATCTGCTGGAGCTGACATCTCTCATAGCCCTGGCCTAGAGGCGACCTCACTGCTGTCATTGTACTGAAGCCTGGAGGGGGGGGGGGGTGTTCAATGTCCAGGGCTACAATGACCTTCTTCATATGCGCCATAATACACCAGGACACAGGGCAACGAGACTGCAGCCTCTTAAGAGGTTTTAGTTCTTCAATACATTTGACCATGACTGACTGGCACGAAGCTATTCACAACATGGGAGAGGATTGGTACGGATTCGACTGTTTACTGAAGCAATTAGAGACAAATAACACAATGGACACCGTTTAAGTGAGTTGACTTGTTTTGCGAGAATGAAGAGAGGCCTGAATGGCAACTAGGCCAATGATGATGGATTCACTTGTCCCATTGAGTAGGGTCGGAATACAATGGACGAGACGACAACAAAAGCTTCCACTGTAGTGACAGCTAACGAAGAGAAGTTTATCTGACCTCAGATGGAGTAGTTCAATAACAGCGGAGAAGGACGACACCGAGCTCTTCTCAGAAAGCCTCCTCGACAACTAATTTGACCTGGAAAAATACTGAAGCCTTCCGTAGCTACATTGGTCAGCCTTGAAATCCTCTCTCAACTCCCAGGACCACCAACACATTCAGTTTCCCATCCACGTCTCCTCAGTATGTGATCGTGCTCCTCTCCCAACTGTCCCCTGTGGTAACCCTCACTATTATATGCTTTGGTCGCAAGGTCGCTTCGCCATAAACTCTGCGCTTTGGACTACACCAAAATATGTAATTAAAGATTTGTGAAAGGAAACCAGTGTTTAGAATGGTTTATGTCAAGTTTGTCCTGAAATGCTCCACCACAGGGAAGCTTTTTGATGGGACTGGTCTGCGTCGACAGCGTCGGCCCAAATAGAGGCAGGCGAAAATGTACAGGGACAGAGCTTTCTCTCTGTCTGCCAGGCCAGAGGACAAACCTCCACACAATGGTGGTGCAACATTGTAGCAACGCTGGTCCTGGCTTATAATACAGCTCCTCACATGTGTATGATGCTGGGGGACGGGGGGAGTGTACACACTACGCAGGTCAGCTGAGGTTGGGGATTCACAGGCTCTGCAAACAGGCTGGGTAACTGACACAAGACTGCTAGGCCGAGACGCCAATGTAATCGCAACCTCGCCGTAACGTCTTGGCAGTGTTGGCCCTGGCGCCACTGGAGCTGGGGGTTTAGGACCGTAGGCCAGCAGACAGGAAGCAGCGCAGTGACCCAGAACACATTGGGACAAATAAACAAACTGGCCGAGTGACTCAACTTGAGAAGTTGTGGATTTGAAGTGGTTTCCGTGCCGATTCAGTGCTCCTTGTATGGAAGCATGGCAGGCGTGTTTGTATATGCACACAACCACAATGCATAGATAAACATTCGAAACACAAATACAAGCTTGAGTACATACACGTTTGAGTCCTCTGTAGCTCAGCTGGTAGAGCATGGCACTTGTAATGCCAGGACAGCGGGTACGATTCCCGGGATAGAAGCATCTGATATATCATTACAACTGTGAAGATGAATAGGGCTGTCTGAACGGCTGACAAGGAATCATTACTAACAATCAGGCTCTGAATTCTGTGTGTGCCCTGATCCAAGGCCATGTCATTATTTCCTGGAAGTAGGGGTCAATTAGAGGTCAGAGTACCTCAAGCCACTCCTGCCAATGGGCCGCATTGGTAGCAGACACCTAATTTTGGTGCCATTATGGATGGTAAATTGGGTTAAGCAGTCTTTTCGCCCCACTTAAAAAGCTTCCTCTCTTCTTTCACTGTTCTCTACTTTTCTGCCCTATCGATGAATGTTTGTAGAATTTAAAAAAATATATAAATTAAATATATATATATATATATATATATATATATATATATATATATATATATATATATATATAATGTATATAATGTAAATAGAAGTCAAAAAATGAGGGAGTGGAGGAATATCATTTTAGATGTTCCTCCTGTAAGCTTATTAGATACAGTAGCCACTGAGATCTGCAAGAGAAACAAGTCCATCAAATTGTCACAATTCCATGACAAATTATCAGTCATACAAAAAAACATAGAAAAAAATAGATAGTGGTGTTCAATCAAGATAATGACATTTCAAAAAGGAGGTACAGTAAACAGCTTTGAAAAAGTGCTGTGTGTGTGGTTAAAAACGTACTGTGTAATTTACAGCGAGGCTAGCGGGTTTCTGTGAGGCCGGGCCCGTCCCAACTGGGACAGGTAGCGACAGGATGATGTTGACCCTGGAGGTGTAAAACCAACCTCCTTGTCGCCACGGAGATGATGGGTGCCCAGGTTGAGCCGAGTCGAGGAGTCTGCCTTTCAGTTGGCATGGGCCCTGGGCTAGCACTGGGGTGCCCTGCCAAATACCCCCCTGCCTGGCTGCTTGGCCCAAACCTTAACCCATCGGCCAGGGGAAGGTGAGTGCAGTGGCAGCTGGACCAGCACTTCACCGTCAAGCACCACTCTCCAAACAAACAACCCAACGGGCCAGAAGCCATGGCAGCATGGAACCGGTCATTACTGACTGAGTTGCATGCCTCGTCAAGGCCAGCCCTGTTCTGCCCTGAATTTGTCAAGAGCTGTCCCAGAGCAAGAATATACCAATAATTCTCTGCTGCAGAGTGTCTTTTTACCCTACAAATAACAAGAAGTTGAGCACCTTATGACCTGAGGTTAATATCAATAACATCCTAATAAAAATAGGTGGATAAGTAATGTGAAAAGCCGTTTAGGCCCTATGGCACAGACATACAAGTGCATGTGAATGAGATGCTCTATAACGAGACTCAGCCTCAGCCTTGGTTACTCACTCTCAGGCATTTTCTGCATTGATCAGGGGTTATCCAGACATCCAAAGTCTACTCTGCTTTGTCATTGTACTTTAGCAGGCCTCAGAGAGGAAACAAGAATGAAAATAGAATTCTAGAATTCACTCCCATAACAAGACGACAAGCAGAGGGTCATTATAGTTTATGAAATGTCTAACCAGAATTTTGCCAAAGCATTCAGTTTCTTCAAAACGTATCCAGGCGAAATGCAGATAAACAAACAAAATGAGCTGAGTCACAGACTGCTGGCAGTGTTTGATATATAAGGAATTAGCCTAGTGTGGAAGCAGCATAACTCAATCTCCCATTTAATCTCTACAACATACTTCTCAGCGTTCATGCTCAAGTCATCTTCAAGCAGCAGAAATACCAATATTGAAGGTACTCTGAGGCCGTCGTGTTTTTCTCTCTGTCCTTGGCCTGCACTCAAAAAGTGTCTAAGAGTATAAGTGCTCATCTTGGATCAGGACCCAGTCTTATTCATTATGATTTAAACAGCAAAACTGATCCTAGATCAGCACTCCTACTATGTGCCACTCTGTGAATATGGGCCAAGGTAGCACAGCACTGAAGAATGGAAAAACTTCCCAGCAAGTCAAACAAAACCATTCCCCAAGATGCATTATGTTTATTATTCTTTAAAGAGGTCACATTATCATGAAATATCCCTTATGTAAAAGGATAAATAAGTCAACATATTTTGAGACGCATTGTTGAAGTCAGAAGTGAACATACACCTAAGCCAAATATATTTAAACTCAAGTTCACAACTCCTGACATTTAATCCTAGTAAAAAGAAAGTCTTAGGTCAGTTAGGATCACCACTTCATTTTAAGAATTCTGAAATGTCAGAATAATGGGTAGAGAGAATGATTTATTTCAGCTTTTATTTCTTTCATCACATTCCCAGTGGGTCAGAAATTTACATACACTCAATTAGTATTGGGTAGCATTGCCTTTAAATTGTTTAACTTGGGTCAAACTTTTCAGGTAGCCTTCCACAAGCTTCCCACAATAAGTTGGGTAAATTTTGGCCCATTCCTCCTGACAGAGTTGGTGTAACTGAGACAGGTTTGTAGGCCTCCTTGCTCTCACACGCTTTTTCAGTTCTGACCACAAATGTTCTATAGGATTGAGGTCAGTGCTTTGTGATGGCCACTCCAATACCTTGACTTTGTTGTCACAACTTTGGAAGTATGCTTGGGATCATTGTCCATTTGGAAAACCCATTTGCGACCAAGCTTTAACTTCCTGACATGTTTTCAGATGTTGCTTCAATATATCCACATAATTTTAATTCCTCATGACGCCATCTATTTTGTGAAGTGCACCAGTCCCTCCTGCAGCAAAGCACCCCCACAACATGATGCTGCCACCCCGTGCTTCACGGTTGGGATGGTGTTCTTCGGCTTGCAAGCCTCCCCCTCCAAACATAACGATGATCATTATGGCCAAACAGTTCTATTTTTGTTTCACCAGACCAGAGGACATTTCTCCAAAAAGTATGATCTTTGTCCCCATGTGCAGTTGCAAACCGTAGTCTGACTTTTCTACGGCGGTTTGGAGAAGTGGCTTCTTCCTTGCTGAGCGGCCTTTCAGGTTATGTCGATATAGGACTCGTTTAACTGTGGATACAGATACTTTTGTACCAATTTCCTCCAGCATCTTCACAAGGTCCTTTGCTGTTGTTCTGGGATTGATTTGCACCAAAGTACGTTCATCTCTAGGAGACAGAATGCATCTCCTTCCTGAGCGGTATGACGGCTGCGTGGTCCCATGGTGTTTATACGTGCGTACTACTGTTTGTACAGATGCACGTGGTACCTTCAGGCATTTGGAAATTGCTCCCAAGGATGAACCAGACTTGTGGAGGTCTACAATTTATTTCCTGAGGTCTTGGCTGATTTCTTTTGATTTTCCCATGTCGTCAAGCAAAGAGGCATGGAGTTTGAAGGTAGGTCTTGAAATACATCCACAGGTACACCTCAAATTGACTGAAATTATGTCAATTAGCCTATCAGAAGCTTCTAAAGCCATGACATAATTTTCTGGAATTTTCCAAGCTGTTCAAAGGCACAGTCAATTTAGTGTATGTAAACTTCTGACACACTGGAATTGTGATACAGTGAATTATAAATGAAACAATCTGTCTGTAAACAATTGTTGGAAAAATGACTTGTGTCATGTAGATGACCTAACCGACTTGCCAAAACTATAGTTTGTTAACAAGAAATTTGTGGAGTGGTTGAAAAATTAGTTTTAATGACTCCAACATAAGTTTATGTAAACTTCTGACTTCAACTGTATGTCATAAGCCACAGCATGCTGTAGAAAATAATTATGACTTGTCACATACAGTGGGGCAAAAAAAGTATTTAGTCAGCCACCTATTGTGCAAGTTCTCCCACTTAAAAAGATGAGAGAGGCCTGTAATTTTCATCATAGGTACACTTCAACTATGACAGACAAAATGAGAAAAAAAATCCAGAAAATCACATTGTAGGATTTTTAATTAATTTATTTGAAAATTATGGTGGAAAATAAATATTTGGTCACCAACAAACAAGCAAGATTTCTGGCTCTCACAAACCTGTAACTTCTTCTTTAACTGCTCCTCTGTCCTCCACTCATGACCTGTATTAATGGCACCTGTTTGAACTTGTTATCAGTATAAAAGAAACCTGTCCACAACCTCAAACAGTCACACTCCAAACTCCACTATGGCCAAGACCAAAGAGCTGTCAAAGGACACCAGAAACAAAATTGTTGACCTGCACCAGGCTGGAAAGACTGAATCTGCAATAGGTAAGCAGCTTGGTTTGAAGAAATCAACTGTGGGAGCAATTATTAGGAAATGGAAGACATACAAGACCACTGATAATCTCCCTCGATCTGGGGCTCCACGCAAGATCTCACCCCGTGGTGTCAAAATGATCACAAGAACGGTGAGCAAAAATCCCAGAACCACACGGGGGGACCTAGTGAATGACCTGCAGAGAACTGGGACCAAAGTAACAAAGCCTCCCATCAGTAACACACTACGCCGCCAGGGACTCAAATCCTGCAGTGCCAGACGTGTCCCCCTGCTTAAGCCAGTACATGTCCAGGCCCGTCTGAAGTTTGCTAGAGAGCATTTGGATGATCCAGAAGAAGATTGGGAGAATGTCATATGGTCAGATAAAACCAAAATATAACTTTTTGGTAAAAACTCAACTCGTCGTGTTTGGAGGACAAAGAATGCTGAGTTGCATCCAAAGAACACCATACCTACTGTGAAGCATGGGGGTGGAAACATCATGCTTTGGGGCTGTTTTTTCTGCAAAGTGACCAGGACGACTGATCCGTGTAAAGGAAAGAATGAATGGGGCCATGTATCGTGAGATTTTGAGTGAAAACCTCCTTCCATCAGCAAGGGCATTGAAGATAAAACGTGGGTGGGGTCTTTCAGCATGACAATGATCCCAAACACACCGCCCGGGCAACGAAGGAGTGGCTTCGTAAGAAGCATTTCAAGGTCCTGGAGTGGCCTAGCCAGTCTCCAGATCTCAACCCCATAGAAAATCTTTGGAGGGAGTTGAAAGTCCGTGTTGCCCAGCAACAGCCCCAAAACATCACTGCTCTAGAGGAGATCTGCATGGAGGAATGGGCCAAAATACCAGCAACAGTGTGTGAAAACCTTGTGAAGACTTACAGAAAACGTTTGACCTCTGTCATTGCCAACAAAGGGTATATAACAAAGTATTGAGATAAACTTTTGTTATTGACCAAATACTTATTTTCCACCATAATTTGCAAATAAATTCATTAAAAATCCTACAATGTGATTTCCTGGATTTTTTTTCTCATTTTGTCTGTCATGCCTATGATGAAAATAAAAAGCCTCTCTCATCTTTTTAAGTGGGAGAACTTGCACAATTGGTGGCTGACTAAATACTTTTTTGCCCCACTGTACGTGACATAGGTGAAGCTAACTGATCAATAAGTAACTATTCAATCAGATTTGCTGGAGACAAAATAAAAACAAAGTATTTTATAGAGACTTTTAGGTAAGCCACAAAGAGTTACCTATCTAACAGACAATTCAAGGCTGGACCAGAAGACTCACAGGTAAGCAAAGTGACACTGAACGCTCTCTCAAGTTGGTTATTAAATTAAAACACCAAAAATGTATGAAAAAAGAAAGAAAGGGGAAGGGTGAAAATAAAATACATTGACAGGACATAAAATCTTCTGCCATGTGTGAGGGAGAAAGAATGCATTGAAAGGCAAGAGATTGCGGGAGAGAGAGAGCGATGTGTTGAAATAAAACGAGAGGACAAGTGGCAGCTGTGTGTCTTTATCTTGGAGAGACTGAGTAAATTGAATCACCAGCGGTGCACACGCATGGCTTGAGACTTCGGTTTGGCGCACTCACACACACACACACACACACACACACACACACCGCTTAATTAAGATGAGCCAATTAGAATATCAGTTTTATCGGTGAGCTTCAATAAGGGAGTGGGTGATAGTATAGCTCCCTCTCTCCCCTCACATTTCACTGCAACCGACACTAAACGCTCCTCTCATGGTCCCAGAAACAAAGCGGCACGTATGGAGAAGTATAGGAGCTCACAGACTGCATCAACACACACACAAACACTGTAGGTTGTGTGCTGGCAGTATAAAAGAACAAAACATTGCCCAATAGCTGCTTTCCACAGATGTGTCATCAAGCGAACGTGATGTCATGAACCCTGTCCAGCCTGGACATCAGTCACTTCCTGAAGGGTCGTTGGCCACGCTGATGTGGGTCAAAGAGTCCAAGACACTTTGCTGTGATTTACTGAGGAGGACCTGAGTGAGGCCTACACTGATTCGTGCACACTATGTTTTCTATAGAGGCAAGAGGTGTGTCGTTCCAATGGCTGACATACAATACAGATAAAGAACAATTGAATACTAAGGCTGGGATTCAATTAATTACAGAGAGGACCATACACATGTTATTAACTGTTCATCTGATTAATTAAATGTTCTGCCATTTTTCATACTTGATGTGCTAGAGGAAATAGTGTCACGAACAAAAATATAAACGCAACATGCAACCATTTTAAAGATTTTACTGAGTTACAGTTCATATAATGAAATCAGTCAACTGTAAGGAATTCATTAGGCCCTAATCAATGGATTTCACATGACTGGGCAGGGGTGCAGCCATGGGTGGGCCTTGGAGGGAAAAGGCCCACCCACTTGGGAGCAAGGCCCGGCCAATCAGAACCAGTTTTCCCCCCCGCAAAGGGCTTCATTACAGACAGAAATACTCCTCAGCAAAATGACGATCCCGCAAGTGAAGAAGCCGGATGGGGAGGCGCTGGACTGGCGTGGTAACACGTGGTCTGTGGTTGTGAGGCCGGTTGGACATACTCTCTAAAACAACGTTGGAGAAAGCTTATTGTAGAGAAATGAACATCCAATTCTCTGGCAACAGCTCTGGTAGACATTCCTGCAGTCTGCATGCCAATTGCACGCTTCCTCAAAACCTGAGACATCTGTGGCATTGTGTTGCGTGACTAAACTGAACATTTTAAAGTGGCCTTTTATTGTCCCCAGCAAATGGTCCACCTGTGTAACGATCATGCTGTTTAATCAGCTTCTTGATATGCCACACCTGTCAGGTGGATGGATTATTATTTGGCAAAGGAGAAATGCTCACTAACAGGGATCTAAACACATTTCTGCACAACATTTGAGAGAAATACCATTTTTGTGCATCTGGAAAATGATTTTTTGTTTCAGCTCATGAAACACGGGACCAACAATTTACATGTTGCGTTTAGATTATTGTTCAGTGTATATTGAACTGCTTTAACTTATATTCAGCTTGAATTTGTACATTTAATACATCCCACTACCATGGCAATATTTTTAGACAGCTGAAGCATGCACACAAATTCTCTTCAGGAAATGTACCTTTTCTAGTTTGGTCATTATCTTACTTTAGAAGTGTTTACTGTGCAGGATGAAGATTGAAGTGCAACATCTCATAACTTGAATGCCCACAAATCAACTTTAAAGTATCTACAAAATAAGTTTTCCTTGTATTGTTTGCAATTCATATTTTTTATTCTTTCGAAAAATGTGAAGCTGGGCATCTGATTGTATGGCCTGCCCTAATGGATTTCCAGATCACACTTTCAGAGGTGTAGTGGATTTTCACAGCAGTGTGTCCGGAATGGAGGGATTTAACACTTTATACAAAAACAACCAACATCATCTTGTTGCTGTGGTGGGAAAAATAAAAAACGATCTATAAAAGCAAGTGCTTTTTCCAAAGTACTGGTGGAACTCTAGGCCGTGTGCTAACTTTTTGGTTGCAATTATAATCAGAATAACCTTTATTCAAAGCACATTTGCATATACAGTACCTACAATTTGACTTGGTGAAATGGTGCTGCCAGCAATACACAAAATAGACAGACAGAATATAGACAGAGGAATTACAATCTACATACAGTATCTACAATCAGGATATGGACAATATGGATTACACACAAGTCCTTTCAAAGTGAGCGAACAGCGATAGGAGTCTTTTCTTCTGTGGTCTGTTTTTCAGACCTCGATTGTCCAATGCACTATCATTGTGTTAATCATAAAAGCTCTCAGGCTGGAAGCTTTGAAAAAAACGAGGGACTGTAACTCTTGAGAAGTGGCATGACGGGAGCCCCTCTCAACTCTCCATAGCCAACAAAGCCCAGGAGTGACGCTACAAACTCTTCAGCTTCTTCAAAATGTGGTCCTGTTTTTATTTTTCCCACCACTGGGATAAAAGGGAACCTTTTATGCTATCTGCAACACGAGTGTCAACATCTCAAAACGAGTAGGCTTGCATTGTGTTCTCCACCCCCCCTGTACCCCTCCACCCTCGAAACGCACCCACACACACTGCTAGGGTGGGTTAGGAGAGAGAGGCAGAGAGACAGACAAGACAGGGAGACGTTATTAAAAAGGATGGAAGAGAAACAATTTAAAGGAGGGAAAAAAATGAACTTCAACATTTTGTAAATATTTCACGCTTTTACACCCAGCCAAAGAGAGATCAGAGATGCAACAACAACAGCAACGTTTCAGCTTAACCATCCAACCAGATGTCAAAAAACATAGTCAAAGGTGATGTTTCTTCATGTGTTTTATCAATGCAATTGTCTACAAATGCTACATAAGGATCCCCCTCAAAGACATGATATACATTCACTCTAGTCTTCCATAATCTGATAAGTCAACAGATATTGTATTTGTCTATTCGTTTGACTGAAAGCTTCATCAGTAACTGCAGTAAATCTGACAGACAATGTCTTATTCCTATTAAAAGGGCCCTACAACACTGAAGGCTAGAGAGTAGTGGTGATCCAATGAATTATTACACTCCGTGGCAAAGGGCAGAATATTTAAAGTAGATAAACGCTCATTGAGAATTTGTAGAATTAGTAAAACAAAAATTGGGAAAGGGGGGGACTGTACCAAGTCTCCCTGTACCAAGTCTCCCTGTACCAAGTCTCCCTGTAGCAAAAATGTAAGGTCAAGTATTGATCCCCTTTTTAGTCACCAGAAACCAAATGTGTCCATATACAGTAAGAGGGAGGGGTAGACAAAGACTGATAGAAAGAAGTTAGCCCATTTAGCTACAGCGGTTTCATCCTGGCAGCCATTGCACTACGGACGAAGACAGGCTAAAACACCCCAGCACAGAACAACTTGGCATGGCACAGTGATGGAATGTCCTGGCATGGCATTCTGCCCAACCCAAAGTGGGTCAGTATGGCTCTAAAACATGGCGACAAACCAGACCTCTCTTCCACATGCATACCTAGTGTCCACGTCTGCAGTGGCATTCTGCATTCTCTGAGGCAGCTGTTCAAAGGAGCGCAGAGCCAAGATGTAAACACACACACACAGGCAGGGACGACAGCCAGGGGAGGAACAGTGTGATAGGTTCTAATTGCTTCAGAATGTCCAAAATAAGGCCCCCTATTATGGCAAATTGGTTGATAATGGTAGGCTGGGAGGGTGGAAGAGGAGGGGGGTGGCGGATGCGACCCAGGCGAAGGGGAGAGGAGTTTCTCCGTGTCGCCTCATTATTTTCGTCTTGACGGACGCCCACGCTCAACCCCTGGATGAACAGGCCATGCTGAATAAGTTATCACGAGCCACACAAAAGGGAGAGTGGGTCCCGCAAACAACAAAGAGAAGCATCTCTCTCTCTCTCTCTTTCGCCTGACGAAAGGATGGTCCCGCCACAGTTTGGGAGCTCACCTGTAATTTCAGCAAAAACAGTAGGTGGAAAAGAAAGGAATGAAGGAAACAGGGAATGAAAGAGAGGAAGTGCAGACGTCTGTGTCTGCACAGATATCCACAGAACATTCCCTCCTTTCCGTTTGATCCGTTTCGTCCTCTGCATACTAGCTCTTCTTTCATTCCTCCAGAAGGCAGGGACAGCATCGAAGACGTTTGAGGAGTGGGGGCGTTTTTTGCACTTCGTACGACAAGGCTTCGAATGAGATCACTGCGTCAACCAGTTTTTGAATGTTTATTTTGTCTCCTTTTTGGTGTTGTCGCTGTTTTGTGTTTTGTCTGGGTCTGGAGAAGCATATGGAAGAAGTCACACCTTCACGCTGTCTTATTATACAGTGAGGGGAATGAAGGCTTCCCTCAGTGGCTCCTCTCAAGAGTTAAGTATTCAAGCCAGTATTCAGACCAGTTCGTCCTAACTGTCACCACAACACGTCAATACCACTGCCACCAAGCTTCCCTTGCCACCACTCAAAAGTAGTGGCAGAACTTTTGGACGTCTGACGGGCGAATCAGAGGGTGTTGCAGCCCGACGGCAGATCAAACGGGGCGGGTACCCTTGGAGTGACACCTGGAACTACTTCAAGGGGGGGGGGCGCCACTGATCTCCAGTCAGCTCGTCGGAACGGCCTGTCGATGTCAGAGGGGAAAAGCGCCTCAACCGGAACACAACCAGAGAGGGCGAATAAAACCATCACCTCAATGTCACACGGGGTTGACCTCACGGTGTTAGGAAAAGTACGACAGTGAAAGTCCCTCTTCCAGGGCGGAAAACTAGTTGATTGGTAGGATGCTGTGGCTGCACCTGCTCATCGTCTTTAAAAGGTTACATGGCCATGTGCAGCACTAACCTTATCTGGAATTGAAATCAAGCATTGCACAGGACTGCAAACTTCGGGCAACTTACAGGCATCTTCCAAGACAATCCAAAAGTAGGGAAATGACAGACTGATACCACATATTAGAACGATATCACATATTAGACGGATATCACATTAGAACGATATCAGATATTAGACTGACCACATATTAGACTGACATCACATTAGAACGATATCACATATTAGACTGGCATCACATATTAGCACTGTATATATAGTAAGTCAAATATCTCAACAAAACCTAGGAAAACACAAGCAGTATCTGACCCCCATTAAGGCCTAGAGGCATTGCAACTATAGGTGTGGTACAGCTAATGATGCAGAGAAGAGAAAGCCAGAGCTAGTCAGTAAACAGTCGCGTCCCTCAATAGACAAAGGCATTCCTTATATAAAACATGAGCCCATCTTTGCCCTTGTAAACAACCCCGTTCTCTGCAGCCCAGGCTTGTTTGTGTCTTTCTCCTTTCCCCAAAAGCGTCCCATCAGCATTCTCTAAAGGGGGAGAGAGAAAGAGAGAGAGAGAGTGAAAAAGAGAGAGAGAGAGAAAGAGAGATAGACAGAGAGAGAGATAGGTGGCAGTGCTGCTTGTTTGGCTCGGAGCGGCTGGTAATGAGGCTCAGGCGCACCCTGTCATTGTCCCAGCAGCCAGACACACACGTGTGCGTACAC
Source organism: Oncorhynchus tshawytscha (assembly GCF_018296145.1). Taxonomy (NCBI): domain Eukaryota; kingdom Metazoa; phylum Chordata; class Actinopteri; order Salmoniformes; family Salmonidae; genus Oncorhynchus; species Oncorhynchus tshawytscha. Next base: position 10,543,510 of record NC_056453.1, read on the forward strand.
ACACACACACTAGTGGAAAAACACACACTAGCGGAAACACACACACGTACCTATCTCACTAAACTGAATGTACTGTAAAAGAACACACGCAACAACAATAAAAAGCCTTCAAGTACATGGAGAAGCTATTGTTTCTCACACCAAAAGTTTTCTGCCAGCCAGTAGGCCCACTTACAACTCCACAAACTCAAAGAGGAACGCTGTTGTGGAATACACAAGACTGTCCATTTCTCCCGTATTTAATTTATTTTTTAAGTGTACTGAGCAGCACCGACTATCTCTGTGCTTGACACTAGCTGGAGCTCCTCCCAGTCTGCCATTGCTTCCATAGCTACACAATCAACGTATTTATGTAGATTGGTGATGAAGCCCCTCTGTACACGGATCTAGTCTAGATAAAGGTCTCCAATCCACAGAGGCCTGCTCTCATAAAGTCTTTCAGCATTGTACACTTGGCACTGAGCTCTAAAACGCTGTCCCTACTGTACCACTGTATCCCCTACTGAACGCTCATGTACCGCAAACACACACACATACACACTAACAAAAGCCAGCTGCCTTCACCAGCGATGGGCGAAAGAGGTAGCCAGCTACGGTTCACGCTTTGGTCCTTCACTCGTTTGCCAGGGAAACAGAAGAGTAAAACACGAAAAGTTCACAGAGGGAGCAGATAGGCCGACCCAGAGGGAGGAAAAGCAAACGTCAAAGTGATATCAGCCATGCTGAATAAAATCGAGAGACGAGAGGGAACGGAGTACAAATTATCCGCCGCAACATGGAAGAACAGATCAGAGGCATCCGTTGGGATTGGTCCGCCACTCTCGGGATAGGCAATATGCGCTAGGCTATGGCTATTCCAGCCTGTTTGGCTTGAAGAAATGAGTTCAACTGGAAATATTACCCAATGGAAAACAGGGGGGGGGGGTATTTTTTTTTTTACATGACCTTTGATCAAACATGTTCCTTTAAACTATCGAAACCAAACCTCTTCAGACTCATCAAACGTTGACTTTGTTAGACGTTCGACAGACGGTCATCACGTGGATGTGACTCGTCCTAATGAGCAGGCTAATAAAAAAGTCTTGTTGGCCCAAAGACCAAGCTGAGGTGATTCGGATAGTCAGAGTTGGAAGAGATGAACATCACATCAGAATCGTAGCGGACAGGTGAGGTCCAACGGCAGCTCTCATTACAGAGTTGGTCGGGATGCGGAGACGCGAGTAAATTCTACCCTGGTGTGCCGGACCTGGGACGGCAGTGCGAGTACTCAGGCCCCAGTATGACCAGAATACTTTGGCGACAGGAATAGGAAATCCATTATATGTCTTCCGCAAAAGATCATTGTGATTTTTCCATAGGTATTATGGCGCACGACTGGGTGAAAACTCGATAGCCAGCTGAAAATGAAATAGACTGATTGTACTCGTTCTAGTGAGGGATTGTGTGTGTGTGTGTACATTAGGCAATATGTGCAGTTCCTGTGTGTGTGTGTGGGAGTGCACACGAAGAGGGAGAAGATGCCTTGCCCCCTCCGCCACTGCTCCACCCAAGCCACTCTCGCACTCCCCCGACTCTCGCATCTTAACAAGGCTTTTCCTCCGCTCCTCCTCCAAAAAGGCAAACTAAATCAATAAAAGAACAGGGAAAAAAAAGGACTAAAGTGGAGGAACGAGAAGAGAGAAGAAAAAAAAACACACACTGAACTATAATTTGTTCTGTCTTTCAGCTTCAATTACAAAAAATATCAAATATTTTTGTTTGACTTCACAGCAAGACTTCAAGAGGGCCCCCAAGACTTCCTTCCATTTGCATCCAGCCACAGCCCACTGGTGGAGCTGAATTCCATTAATTATATGACCTATATATCACATAGTTAATATTGCAGCACTGGGAAAGAGAGAAACTCAGCCAATACTGGAGGAACGGGTCTAAATTTGGAGATCTTCAGGACATCAGAGCTCCCTTCTCTCAGCGCTTTTCTGAGGCGGCGCTCTTTGATCTCCTTCCCTCCTGACATTGTTTGCAAATGTCACTTTAATGGGACTGGAAAACACGCGAACGAACGCAGCCGCGCTCTTTTCTCTTTCTCCTCTTCTTCTTCTTCTTTCTCTCGAAAGCCCCTTCGTTGCAACTCCACTTTCCAGTGTATCAAAAAGGGAGAGAGGCCTGTCTCCAGCTGCTTTCCTGAAGGGAGCGGGTGTGAACGCGTGAATGTGTGGACAAAATGTCCTAACAACCCAGGGTTTCTTTAACTGTCGTTGCATGTACTAGCAATAATAACAATCGATTTGGACATTTTATTAACAAAACGAGACATACTGTATATACACGTAAGGTTATCCTGGTCAGGATGCATGTAAGCCTGAACAGAATTGTTAGCTCTACCGCAGCACTGGTAGTCCAGTTTGCAGTGTATAAGCCCTGGCTCAAGTGAGCTAGCCCAGGTTGAGGGCTACTAGTGTAGTATAGCATTCGGTATAATATTAGTATAGAATATTGGCCAAGATGGAGAAAGTTAGCGAATGGGCTAAGGTGCGCTGCTCTTGCACACTGTAGGTCATTGGTGGGTTCTCTGGAGCTGAAGGGAGTTAGCATGCTGGGTCTAGCGTCACCAGGCCAAGTGCTGATCTCTTAATCAGTGTCCAGAGCGACCAGAGCCCTCCTCTGAAGGCTGGGGCCCCTGCCTGCCTCTGCCAGCCCTGCTAACGCCATGAATATGGAGCCCTTCTGCGGCCGGGGCTTGCTTATGTTTTCTGTCTGATATCTCGGCCCCATTCCCATTTCAAAGAGAGGTCCACCCAGGGGTTTGACTTTTTGATCTGCTTGGCGACTGACTCGACCACCTGCATGTGGGATCAGCCGCGAGCGAGAACAAGACCAATCCCTCCTACCCTGCCTCCCTTGCCCTTCACACTGCCTCCCCATCCAGCCCCACCTTCCCAGAACCCTCCAGAACCCCAGCGGTCATAAACTGGGTTTGGAGCTGCATCTTAACTCTCCGACCGCTCTGTTCTGCTGTGTGCTGTGGCTGGGAGGAGATGCTGGACATGATTGCCGTAGCAGCAGGAGTCGGCTCCGTTCCCACCACAGACAGTCCACCTCTGTCGGGCAAAGTCATGGGAGCCATTTTGTGACCGCAGTGTGAGGGCTGTAATGTCAGGGCCCCATGGCACTGAGATAACTGAGGAGAGAGCTGGGGCCTGTGGCTCCTCTAATCAGCCATGGCTTCCACCACCAGCCGATCCTTACACCCCTCAGAGGCCAGTGGTACCACCAACAAAGACCTCAAAACACAGAGACACTACTGCCTACTGCTCAGGTCTTACTGCCAGCATTCCTCTTCCCAAGGTCTAGCACGGGAAGGTTCAGCTTCCTTCTGACAGCTTCCATCTGTCATTGAGGATATACGCAGTGTGATAATATGCAATCCTCTTAATGAATTGATATGATTCCGCAAGTTTATCGATATGACTCGACTGATACGGGTCGATGACTCAATCACGGGTCACTATTCCTTGATACCTCTTAAACACGACATTTGCAGATGTCCTGGCAGCTCGTCATTGAAAAGAACTGCAGCTTACCAGCACCAGTGGCCATTGATAACGGGGAGCGTTCTAATTGTGCACGATCAATTTCATACCGCTTAACTCCTGATGAGTATCATTGACATTACTACTTTAAAAAATTAAAATAATATATATATATATATATGTATTAGCATTCAACGTTAATGAGATCACCATGACCATATTAATTAAAACCCTCAGGAGCCCAGATGATTGGATGAATAATTTAAGGGTGTGCTGAGGAAGAAGCCCTCCACCAGCCGACACTAGGCTAAGTAATTGAGGGACTATGACATGCCAGGGCATGTACTGTTGAGGAGGACTAGCATAGGACAGGGTTTAGTCAACTCCAGTCCTGTAGATTCAGGGTTTCATTTCAACCAATTAGTATCGTGGACATTAACTTATGCCGTTAAAGAAATACTATTCGACTGTGTCACTAGACCAACAGCTAACTCAGACGTGTGGATCTTAAAGAGTATTTCTTAGAGAAGTGAGGTTTCTTTCTCAGTTTCATTCAGTTAATTAGCTGCCTTGAACCAAAAGAACAGATCTACTAATGAGTGTGTATTTGATGCGCAGCTGGAGTGATACCCAGCATTCATAGTGGCTCTCCTCTCCTCCGGATCAACCAGGAGAAACAGAGAAAGGAGAGGTGGAAAGACCAACGTCTCAACTTAAATCCGCTATGACGTTATCTTACCCTCTCTCTCGCTGAGCAATCCTGTCCTTTTTCAATCACTTTTTAATATCCAAGCAATTTCAGTATTGATCAAACTACATTACACATATTGCATTCAAAGCGTTAAACTGTCAATAAAAAAAGAAAAAAAAGATTTATTGTCACATACACCAGATAGGCGCAATGAAATGTTTTTTTTTTAGCAGGGTCAATACGAGGTAAGGCACCCTCAAACAGTTAGGTTAGAAAGAGTATCAGTATTAAAAAGTTGAAAAGGAGAGTAGCACATGAATACCAGAAGCTAATTTGCGCAGCACAGCTGAAGTTGCATAGCAGTAGAGGTTCCCCTACTGGCCTCATTTACATATAACAATATAACTCTTTTGCACACTTCTGGCAAGCTTAAAACACAAAACACAGCAAGCCGCCTAAATGAAGGTCGCCAACACCAACCCCCCCCCCCCAAAAAACAGCCCAACATTTTACATGACTAATAAAAATACAACAATCAAATGTGTGAAACCTACAGGAGCAAGTAACGAAATTCACAGTCTTAATATCAAAACTACACCATGTGACACTTTTGTTTCTTTGTCCCCTTTCCTGGTTATAAATGACTTTTAGAGATGCAAAAAAACGTAAACAAAACCGTACAACCAAAGACTTTCTTTTCTCTAAACGGTAAAGGAAAGAGGAGTAAAAATGCTTGGTATTTGTCAAAAGAAGAATGGGAAGCCCCGTGAAGCAGAAAGCAAGACAGCGGTTGGGAAGAGGTTGGGGGTCCAACCAGCTTTAGAAAGACCTAATAAATCCTGATTTGAGAGTCGGGGCTAACCAGAGAAAGACGCGAGCCTGCGAGCGCTAGGCAGGCGCTAACACTCTTAAATGCTACGTTTGATTAAGTCTTCCCATTAGGTGACAGCTGAACTTTAACATTAATATGATAATATTGAAATAAGTGGGTGTTATTTACTTTAGCGCCCGGGTGGAGGCGGTAAGGGGAGGAGGGGCTGCGGGGGAGGACAAGGGAAAGGAGGCAGGATGATGAATGATTTCTGGACAGCTCTGGGTGACACCAGGCGAGCCCAGGCCTCCTCTAATCAGACTTGACAAAATGGAGACCTATGCAGAAATATTGGTTACAGTCGGCGTCACAGCCCTGCCTGGTCTCCTGCTAGCACTCCCACACCGCCCGCGCCGGCCCCTGATTGTCTAAAGCCACTGAAGCATCTATTTCAATTGGCACTTCCTTCCTAGCACAGGGATTTTAAATTTAGCTGGTGTCATTTACATATTACTCTTAATCAAAAAACCACACTGGGAAATAAAAAAATAAAAAAAAGAGAAAAGAAACAAAACCGTGGCGTCACGGTTCAGGGGTAGGCGCAGAGGCACTTTATAAAATGGAGATGTGACAAGACATTAAGCTGAGTGTGTGTGTGTGTGTGTGTGTGCATGCGTGCGTGTGTGTGCGTGTGTGAGAGAGGGAGAGAGAGAGGGGGGGGTGGTATGCTTGTGAGTGAACGGATGTGGGTAAGAGTAAGGAAGAAAGAAGGAGAGAGAGAGAGAGACCGAGAGCGCGAATTGGCTAGGGGTGGTGGTATGTGTGTTTGTGAAAATTACGGACAATTTCGAAAATTGCCGGAGTGTACTGCGTACAGCTTGTGTTTTTCTTGTTCTTCGAAAAAGCATCCAGTATTGGTTGTCGGATAGCTCTTATACAGTATCATTCTGCATTAGACTGATGGAACTATACCATAGTTAACCGCAGAAAAGAGTCGTCTACATCACACACAACGTATGGGGACTTCGCATACTGTGCGCTCATAAGACAACAGTCTTCGAACACATGGACATACTTTCCCCACTAGGATTGTGGAGAACCACAGTACAGTATGCATTCGGGATAAATAAGATGTGGGTTTGAGTGCGCATGAGTTTCTGTACGTGCTTTATGACGCATGTACTTGCCACCTGTGGACACCGTATGACTGCCTATTAGGGCCCTTCTCGAGTGCACTTGGGTCTAAATAAGCGGACGTGAACGTGGCTGATGACACAGGTGGAGACATCTGCAGAGAGGTGCGTTAGAATCAAGGTCCCTACCTGCCTCTTACCTTCTCAGCATTCCCGTTAGGATGCGGGAGCTCTTGCCCAGGTTGGCGTCGGTCTCTCTCAGCTAGAAGGGGGGAGAAAGGACAGTTGTGACACAGAGACATACACAGTCCATGTAGGAGGTTGAGGGGTGAGTGAGACTGGGGGAGAGTCTCTGGGGAAGAATGTGGGAAATGCAGAGAATAAAACTGGGATAAAAATGAGAGACAGAAAAAGATTCAGAGAGACAAACAAAGAACGAGAGAAGGGCCTGTAAAATTGAAAGATAAACATGTACGGTCGAAGGAACACACAGTGACTGAACACATTGTATATAAGGCATTGTGCAGGATTGGAGCCTTCAGGTTCGCTGTGGTTTCGGATTATTCCTACTTTCACATCTACACACTAATGGCACAATCGGATCCACCGGCAAAATGTTACTCTTTTCATTATTGTGACTGGTTCTTGTCCCCCCCACAACTGCTTGCTTTGTACAAACAACTAAGGGGTCAAGGTAAAAAGCAACATGGAGAGATGTCTTGACCGACGTCCATGCTGTGTTGTACTGAACAGTACCTACGATGTCCCGTGCGCAATAATGAATATCCTTCAGTATCTCTCTTTTATCTTTCACTCTCTTTTTGGGGGTCACATTTCTGTTTTTGTTTTCAGCCTCTGTGACACGAGAAGCGTGACGGACACCACCAGTCAAACGTTTGGACACACCGACTCATTCGAGGGTTTTTCTTTACTTGTACTGTTTTCTACATTGTAGAATAATAGTGAAACCATCAACACTATGGAATAACACGTACGGAATCGTGTCGTAACCCAAACAAGTTCTGGTTACTACTCTCCTTTCGTTCGCTCTCTCCACGTGAGGGTTGTTCTGGCATGCTGTTTGGAGGACCGCGCTCGTTGCCAGGCTGAGCAGGCTCAGATGTGGTTCTGGGCGGGTTCGGCTGCTGGCTCTGACACCAGCCCCACAGCCGCCTGATGTCTCTCTCAAACCCCATGGATGGATCGCTCCCCAGAGACTTCCCACTTTTCTCCCAAAATACCACACTCTCTCTCTCTGAATCAATCTCACACTCTTTCCTTCCACTCTGTCTTTCTCTCACTTTCTGAATCAATCTCACACTCTGGCTGTTCTCTCAGTCTCTCAGCCATATCAAAGGGCCCATTTATGAGATATAGCTTAAGATTGATGAGGCAATAAGGCAAACAATACATTGTAATGAAGTATTTAAGGAGCTCATATACTGTGAGGATTGGTGACGGGGCCTCAGTGGGTGAAGTTAAAAAAGGACATCTACTTTTGTCCCCAAGTTCAAGGGTCTGCTGTCGACCTCCATTGATACCAGAAAAAAATTATTTCAATAAACTTTCACACCTGCTTTGACTGTAGGGAAAAGCTATGTCTCCTGCTGTGTGTGTGTGTGTGTGCGCCACTGCTTGTGAATGCAAGTGTGCGTCTCTGTATTTATGCTTAAACGATGCCCCCCAAACGCCTTCATCCTCTGTCTTTTTCATGCGAGAACGACGTTTACCGATCCATCCATCCTATGTGTCTTCACATCATGTTTTTCTTCTCCCCCCCTCTTTTTTTTTGCCCCACAAACTGTCTTTAAAAGGAAGAGGGGGGCCTGTGCAGGCTCATGGGAAAGAGAAAACGAGGGAGAGAAAGCGAGGGACTATCCTCCTTAGCGGCAGGCAGACCTTTTGAAAGGAGATGTTTGATTTCCTTTGAAATCGCCTGCGAGGCCCACTGCCATGTTGTGATCTTAAAGCATTCTCCGTAGAGGGTGCCGTCAGAGGGCCCCTCCCCATGCTGGGGCTCTCTCTGCTCTACCTGTCTGTCTGTCTGTCTGTCTGACTGTCCGTCCGTCTGGGGAGGGGGGAGAGAGGGTCAGAGTCTAAAGCTCTAAGTGTGATAGAGATGAGAGAAGAAGAGGAGAAAGTGAGACAGAGCTGCAAGGACTAATACTCAGTTCTTTATGCAGTCAGTGTGTGTGTGTGTTTGTCCGTCCGTGCATGTGTGTGCGCGTGTTTCTGTGTGTGGATGCTTGTGTGTTCAATTAGACAGTCTTACATCATCTTACATAGGACACACAATGCCTTCATGAGCACAGCGGTGAAGGTGGTGAACGTCCCTAACCAACCACAACGCCTTGTTGTCATCAGCCCTTTGTCCTTGCCTTCAATCCCACTGTCCTTCTAGCGCAGGCCTTTACACACTCATTAGATTATGAGGGTAGCGGCCCGTGTCCGGCGCGCGCGTGTCCTGCATGTGCGTGCGCAACTGTTCTCACCCGGTCTCTGGATCTCTGGATCTTCTCACGGTCACTGTGCAAGTTAGCCAGGATCTCTTGGCCCACTTGTTCTGAAAGACAAAAGAGAGGAGAAACACAGTATAGGTAAGCATGGGTACGCTGTGCCTGGGATGCACCCGTCTTCCCTTTGATTCCTAACTGAACCTTTTCTGAGAGAAGTTGAAGCTAAGTGCCTTACTTAAGGACATGACAGCACTAAGCCCCGAACTTGAACCAGTGATTTAAGTCCATTTCTTAAGTGCTCTGCTTCTGTTGCCAAATAGTCTAGTCCACAGCTAAAGAGGATAGGCATTGAGGTGTGCATTAAGACCCACAGTATGTGCGAGGTGTTTGTGTGTGTAAGCTATTGTAGCAGACACCTGGCTTCAGCTTAACCAGCCCACTAACCTTAGAACATTAGAGAACATTGGGCCAAAAACCCATGTCTGGCCTAGCTAAGCCTTACTTAGCACAGCTAAATTGAGCCTGGATCAGCTGTGCAACAGAACTATCAGCTTCGCCAACACTAGCAATGAATCCTAATTTAATGCCATATTCTTAGAATAGATATGGGCGGCTGTACGTCAGGAAGGCCCGGAAATATTTTTCGGGGCATCTCAGACTGTTCTGGCAATTCGAAGATAGAAATGTCATTGGGAAGAAGGATGTTTGATATTCCTTTTACAGTTGTGTCACAAACCATTTTAGGGGTAATGATGATGAAGTGGCCATTTTGGGTCCTTTTTAAACCTATACATGCCTCCTATAACTCTATGATCTGTGAACCATAGATGATACAGACAACATCTGGGTTTGACTATACTCCTTATAGTGTGCTTCTAGTGTGCTCTAACATAATGTATGTCTAGATTCTGAAATAGAAATGTTCACAGTCATTTATTCAACGTTAAAAGTGGAAGATATGACCCATTTAATACAGTGCCTTCAGAAAGTATTCACACCCCTTGACCTTTTCAACATTTTGTTGTGTTACAGCCTGAATTCAATTAAATATATATTTTTTCTTGCAAACAATACCCCATAATGACAAAGTGAAAACAAGTGGATACATTTTTGCACATTTATTGAAAATGAAATACAGAAATATCTCATTGTTCATACTGTACATTGGAGAAAGACTACCACTGAAGTATTGTGCTCAGTTTCTATTAACTTGTATATTAAATTCAAATATACACCCCAGAGAAGTTTCTGATGCCCTCCCAATCACCCCGTCCCAATCCCTTGGATAGAGCCCCTCTCCACTCTCACCAATAACCACCATTGAATCTGAGCTATAAAGACATACTTCCCCTGTCTTATTCGGTGTCCTGTGTGAATCTAAGTGTGCGTTCTCTAATTCTCTCCTTCTCTCTTTCTTTCTCTCTCTCAGAGGACCTGAGCCCTAGGACCATGCTCCAGGACTACCTGACATGATGACTCCTTGCTGTCCCCAGTCCACCTGGCCGTGCTGCTGCTCCAGTTTCAACTGTTCTGCCTTATTATTATTCGACCATGCTGGTCATTTATGAACATTTGAACATCTTGGCCATGTTCTGTTAAAATCTCCACCCGGCACAGCCAGAAGAGGACTGGCCACCCCACATATGCTCTCTCTAATTCTCTCTTTCTTTCTCTCTCTCGGAGGACCTGAGCCCTAGAACCATGCCCCAGGACTACCTGACATGATGACTCCTTGCTGTCCCCAGTCCATCTGACCATGCTGCTGCTCCAGTTTCAACTGTTCTGCCTTATTATTATACGACCATGCTGGTCATTTATGAACATTTGAACATCTTGGCCATGTTCTGTTATAATCTCCACCCGGCACAGCCAGAAGAGGACTGGCCACCCCACATAGCCTGGTTCCCCTCTAGGTTTCTTCCTAGGTTTTGGCCTTTCTAGGGAGTTTTTCCTAGCCACCGTGCTTCTACACCTGCATTGCTTGCTGTTTGGGGTTTTAGGCTGGGTTTCTGTACAGCACTTTGAGATATCAGCTGATGTACAAAGGGCTATATAAATAAATTTGATTTGACATACAAGGAATAACAATTTCTATTTGATTTATTTTACCTTTATTTAACTAGGCAAGTCAGTTAAGAACTAATTCTTATTTTCAATGACGGCTTAGGAACAGTGGGTTAACTGCCTTGTTCAGGGGCAGAACCACAGCTCGGGGATTCAATCTTCCAACCTTTCGGTTACTAGTCCAACTGCCGCACCAAATACTTGACATATCCTAATCTGTCCAGAACTCATTCATAGTACAGCAGGTTTGCAAATCACAAAAATACAAAAAATGACATTGTAGTATAGTTAAATCCTTCCTTCTCTCTCCCAAGCCAAACCCATCCCTCCCTCTTCACCTCCCCGGTTTCTCGCCCCTTTACCCCACCCAAGCTTTCCCCAACCTACCATCCTTGCCCACCCAAGCAAAGCTTGTCCCAACCTCCCATCCAACCTCCCATCCTTGCCCACCCAAGCTAAGCTTGTCCCTACCTCCCATCCTTGCCCACCCAAGCCAAGCTTGTCCCTAACCTCCCATCCTTGCCCACCCAAGCCAAGCTTGTCCAAACCTCCCATCCTTGCCCACCCAAGCCAAGCTTGTCCAAACCTCCCATCCTTACCCACCCAAGCCAAGCTTGTCCCTAACCTCCCATCCTTGCCCACCCAAGCCAAGCTTGTCCAAACCTCCCATCCTTGCCCACCCAAGCCAAGCTTGTCCCTACCTCCCATCCTTGCCCACCCAAGCCAAGCTTGTCCAAACCTCCCATCCTTGCCCACCCAAGCCAAGCTTGTCCAAACCTCCCATCCTTGCCCACCCATTGTCCCTACCTCCCATCCTTGCCCACCCAAGCCAAGCTTGTCCAAACCTCCCATCCTTGCCCACCCAAGCCAAGCTTATCCAAACCTCCCATCCTTGCCCACCCAAGCTTGTCCCTACCTCCCATCCTTGCCCACCCAAGCCAAGCTTGTCCAAACCTCCCATCCTTGCCCACCCAAGCCAAGCTTGTCCAAACCTCCCATCCTTGCCCACCCAAGCCAAGCTTGTCCCTACCTCCCATCCTTGCCCACCCAAGCCAAGCTTATCCAAACCTCCCATCCTTGCCCACCCAAGCTTGTCCCTACCTCCCATCCTTGCCCACCCAAGCCAAGCTTGTCCCTACCTCCCATCCTTGCCCACCCAAGCCAAGCTTATCCAAACCTCCCATCCTTGCCCACCCAAGCCAAGCTTGTCCCTACCTCCCATCCTTACCCACCCAAGCCAAGCTTGTCCAAACCCCCCATCCTTGCCCACCCAAGCCAAGCTTGTCCAAACCTCCCATCCTGACCCACCCAAGCCAAGCTTGTCCAAACCTCCCACCCAAGCCAAGCTTGTCCAAACCTCCCATCCTTGCCCACCCAAGCCAAGCTTGTCCAAACCTCCCATCCTTACCCACCCAAGCCAAGCTTGTCCAAACCTCCCATCCTTACCCACCCAAGCCAAGCTTGTCCAAACCTCCCATCCTTGCCCACCCAAGCCAAGCTTGTCCCTACCTCCCATCCTTACCCACCCAAGCCAAGCTTGTCCAAACCTCCCATCCTTGCCCACCCAAGCCAAGCTTGTCCAAACCTCCCTACCTCTCAGACACACTAAAGGTTTCCGCATGCTTCAGATCGACTGGCGCCTAGCTGAACTCTGCTAGCCGAACCAAATGAGTGTGCTCGCATACTCCAACTTGTTAGGGAGGATGTTCCTCTGGCGGGATCAAATCAGCGGATATTTTAGAGCGCCACCGAAAGTTTTCGATAAAACTCAAACTTTCATTAAAACACAAATGCAAGGTAGTGAATTAAAGCTACACTCGTTGTGAATCTAGCCACCAAGTCAGATTTGTAAAATGCTTTTCGGCGAAAGACCGTCAACAAAACAACAGATTTTGCGGTAGCCGGCGCTACCCAAAACGCAGAAATAAAATATAAAACATTCATTACCTTTGACGAGCTTCTTTCTTGGCACTCCTATATGTCACATAAACATCACAATTGGGTCTTTTTCCCGATTAAATCCGTCATTGTATACCCAAAATGTGATTTGCTGACGACCGGTCTGATCCAGAAAAATGCCCCTTTACATGACGCAACGTCACTTTTTAAAATTACAAAAGTTACCTATATACTTTTACAAATCACTTCAAATTACTTTTCTAAACCAACTTTAGGCATTAATAAACGTTTATAGTCTATTAAATTGATCACGGGGCGATCTGTATTCGATAGCAGCAAGTCTTGAAATCATCGTCCATGTTTTCACTTTCAAAACATCCTGTGGTGAGCCCAAAGAAAGGAAATGCGTCACGTTTCCAAACCAAGGATAAACCAGCCCCTAAATGACAGCATTGGCGACATCGTGTGGAAGCTGTAGGCATTTACAGGGGCTTGATATGTATTTTCTTCAGCCTTAGACAATACATTGACTGGCGGATGGATATTATTTTTGTGTTTTGGGTGAGCAGTTTTTCAAGGATTTTGACTCCTAAACACGTTATGTTCTAGCCACAGACACGATTTAACCAGTTTTAGAGACTTCAGGGTGTTTTCTATACACACACACTTATCATATGCATATACTATATTCCTGGCATGAGTAGCAGGACGCTGAAATGTTGCGCGATTTTTAACAAAAAGCTGCGAAAATTCGCAGCCTCCTTAAGAGGTTTTAAAAGATCTTTGCTTGAGAAACGAGAGCAAATTGGCAGTGGTACCTTTTGTCCTTTTTGAGACGCCATAGCCAGTATACACTTCCTCAAAATAGTTAGAATTTATCTAATCTGTCATTAATTTGGATGTTTTTGCAGAGGAGATCTTAGTCATGCAATTTTACATTAACATGATTGGAGCAGTATTTTTAAATTAAGAAATTTGCTTGAAAACGAGTCATCACTCACTGAATGACAACAAAGACTATTGTTATAACCTCAACCCGGCACAGCCAGAAGAAGACTGGCCACCCCTCAGAGCCTGGTTCCTCTAGGTTTCTTCCTAGGTTCCTACCTTTCTAGGGAGTTTTTCCTAGCCACCGTGCTGCTACATCTGCATTGCTTGCTGTCTGGGGTTTTAGACTGGGTTTCTGTATAGCACTTTGTAACATCGTCTGATGTAAAAAGGGCTTTATAAATACATTTGACTGATTGGTCAACAGTAGGGATTCTTCAATCAATCACCAACGATGGGGCGTAGACTTCGGCTATGAAGTCCAAAACAAACAAAAACGTCAGAAAATAGCGTCATAATATATGCACGAACTCTAACAAACTGAATCAGCTGGGAAGCCTTCACACCCATCTATTGACTTACTCATCCATTCCCTCCCAACATATACTGTACCCCATGCATCCACACACCTATTCTCTCCCACCCTCATACACATATTCACCATTCTCTCTCTCACTCACTCACTCACTCACTCACTCACTCACTCACTCACTCACTCACTCACTCACTCACTCACTCACTCACTCACTCACTCACTCACTCACTCACTCACTCACTCACTCACACTCACACAATTAGCTATCTCTATCTCCCACTGTTCCATCTTTACTTCTGTCTCACCACGCACACTAAGTTTGTTAAAGTACATTTCCATCTACAGTACCGGAATCTCTCACCTGACCACAGTCACGGTATTGAATGCTATTTTCAGTGTCTATGTAGTCCATTGGCATAGGCCACTTCTATCGTTACTTCATAGAGAATAACAGTTATTTGAGGAAAGTACATTATATTGGGGGGAGGGGGAAAGGATATGGTCTCAATTTACGATAAACTCAGTGCTCCTCTATAAAAACAAAGTAGCCTATCGCTGGCCCAGATTCACACACTGAGGCAAAAAAGGTTGATCAAAGCGGAAAGAAAGTGGGCTCTTCATGGAATAGCAATGTGGGCATTCATTTCCTGATTCCGCTTTGTTCAAGTTTATTTGCTGCTAATCTGTGAATCTTTGAGTGACAGTAGGTTGTTCGAGATTTGCGCAGATTGGAAACGTTGCAAGTTGTCAAATGAGGGTTTGTAAGTATTGAAAAATTCCAAACTTTTTGTTAATGTAATTCATGAAAGCACACTTTTAAACAAGATAAATTAATTAATACAACATTTAGAAAACGACTTATCAGCCATTATCGGAATGACCCTTGTATCTGTGGTGCTGCGTGTGTGCCAGTGAGAGCGGGCCGTTGTTGCCCGAGGAGAGAGAGAGAGCGACATTTCAGCAGCAGGTTCAAAATAATCACAGGCAGATTAACTAGATCACCAATTGAAAACATAACCAAGCGAGAGAACTGCTACAAGTTAACTATAGCTAACTAAGCATTCATTTTGTTGTTGCCTTTCCACCTGCACTGTAGAGCCTAAATAAATCTGCACCGTTGGAAAGCTGGGATTCCCCGCTATTAAACAATAGCCATGTCATTGTGACAACATTAAACATATTCTAATAGCCTAATTGACACATAACTTAATGCGCATAGATCTCCCCCAAAACATGAATATTTGGGCCTTATATATAAACATGTCTAGTCAGATACCTTGCTTTGAAACAGCCTACCTTATCCATTTGATTTCGGACTTAATGAATGAAGGAATCATTTTATAAAGACAAACGTATTTGGTTGTAATGTTGAAAAAGCCAATCCTGCACACCTAGGAGCTCTCCAGATCGAGGGTTGACCACATGTTGATAACATGTGCCTAACAGTACAGTTCTATGTGGGGGGCTAAGTGCCTTGATCAAGGGCACAACGGCAGGAGGTGGTAGGTCTACATGGGATCAGACACAGCAGCTTTCCAGGTTTAATAATGCTTACTTTTTCCATGTAGACTATATTAATAGTCATGAACATATGCGTTAAAAGTCATAGAGAAGTCATGGAAAATGTGTATAAACCATTAACAGTGAATAATCAGGTCGTCTCTATAGCATAATGCCATTTGTGAATTTCGGTGAACATAGTCGAATGGACAGTTCCTGCACTTCTTCCATCCATACCCCATAATGCCAAAGTGGAATTATGTTTATCAAAATGTTTACAAATTAATAAGAAATGTACAACTGAAATGTGTTGAGTAAATATGTATTAAACCACTTTGTTATGGAACGCATAAATAAATTCAGGAGTAAAAAGATTTCTCAATGACTACCTCATCTCTGTACCCCACAATATACAAATAGCTATAAGGCCCCTCAGTCGAGCAGTGAATTTCAAACAGAGATTCAAACACAAATAACAGGGAGTTTAATGGCTGTGATAGGAGATAAATGAGGATGGATCAATAACATTGTAGTTCCTCCACAATACTAACCTAATTGACAGAGTGAACAGAATATAAATATTCCAAAACATGCATCCTGTTTGCAATGAGGCACTAAAGTAAAACAGCAACACATTTGGGGAAGAAATGTACTTTGTGTTTAGGGCAAATCCAACAAAACACATCACTGATTACCACTCTTCATATTTTCAAGCATGGTGGTGCTTGCATCATGTTATGGGTATGCTTGTCATCGGCAAGGACTAGGGAGGTTTTTTAGGATAAAAAGAAACGGAATAGAGCTAAGCACAGGCAAAATGCTAGAGGGAAACCTGGTTCAGTCTGCTTTCCAACAGACATTGGGAGACAAATGCATCTTTCAGTAGGACAATAACCTACATCACAAGGCCAAATATACACTGCAGTTGTTTACCAAGACGACATTGAATGTTCCTGAGTGGCCTAGTAACAGCTTGAAACGCTATGGCAAGACATGAAAATAGCCATCTATCAATGTTCAAAAACCAACTTGACAGAGCTTGAATCATTTTGAAATAAATAATGTGCATTGAACAATCCAAGTGTGCAAAGCTCTTAAGAGACTTACTCAGAAAAACTCACAGCTGTAATTGCTGCCAAAGGTGTCATTATGGGGTAATCACTCTGTCATTATGGGGTATTGTGTATCGATGGGCAAGATAAAAAATGTTGGTATTTATTTTGAATTCAGGCTGTGGAATAAGTAAAATGGTATGAATACTTTCTAAAGGCACTGTAGGTCTGAAAAGGGCCTAAAATGGCCACTTTCTCAAAAACAGTTTGTGATACAAATGTAAAAAGCATATCAAACATCCTTCCTTCCAACTAAGTTTTATGTAAGAATTGCCAGAACAATCTGATACAAAAAAATATTCCTGGCATGGAATTGTCCATATATAGAGTGCATTCGGAAAGCATTCAGACCCTTTGACTTTTCCACATTTTGTTACATTACAGCTTTACTATAAAATGTATTAAATAAATGTTTTTCCTCATCAATCTACACACAGGTTTATAGAAATGTTTTCAAATTTATAAAAAAAATATGGAAACACCTTATTTACATAAGTATTCAGCCCATTTGCTATGTCCCTCGAAATTGAGCTCAGGTGCATCCAGTTTCCATTGATAATCCTTGAGATGTTTCTACAACTTGATGAGTCCACCTGTGGTAAATTAAATTGACTGGACATGATTTGGAAAGGCACACACTTGTCTATATAAAGTCCCACATTTGACTGTGCATGTCAGAGCAAAAACCAAGCAATGAGGTCGAAGGAATCGTCCGTAGAGATCCGAGACAGGATTGTGTCAAGGCACAGATCTGGGGAAGGGTAACAAAACAATTCTGCAGCATTGAAGGTCCCCAAGAACACAGCGGCCTCCATCATTCTTAAATGGTAGAAGTTTGGAACCACCAACATTCTATTTACAGCTGACCGCCTGGGCAATCGGGGGAGAAGAAGCTGATGGTCACTCTGACAGAGCTCCAGAGTTCCTCTGTGGAGATGGGAGAACCTTCCAGAAGGACAACCATCTCTGCAGCACTCCACCAATCAGGCCAGACGGAAGCCACTCCTCAGTAAAAGGCACATGACAGTTCATTTGAGTTTGCCAAAAGGCATCCAAAGGACTCATATTGAGAAACATCATTCTCTGGTCTGATGAAACCAAGATTGAACTCTTTGGCCTAAAATGCCAAGCTTCACATCTGGAGGAATCCTGGCACCATCCCTACTGTAAAGCATGGTGGTGGCAGCATCATGCTGTGGGGATGTTTTTCAGCAGCAGGGCCTAGTCAGGATCAAGGGAAAAGAGATCCTTGATGAAAACCTGGTCCAGAGCGCTCAGGACCTCAGACTGGGGCGAAGGGTCACCTTCCAACAGGAGAACAACCCTAAGCACACAGCCAAGACAATGCAGGAGTGGCTTCGGGACAAGTCTCTGAATGTCCCTGAGTGGCCCAGCCAGAGCCCAGACTAGAACCCGATTGAATATCTCTGGAGAGACCTGAAAATAGCTGTGCAATGACACTCCCCATCCAACCTGACAGCGCTTGAGAGGATCTGCAGGGAAGAATGGGAGAAACTCCCCAAATATAGTCATACCCAAGAAGACTTGAGGGTGTAATCAATGCAAAATGTGCTTCAAGGGTTAGAAGACTTTTGTAAATGTTTTTTTTTTTTTCTTCAAATGTTTAACAAATAAGTTTTTGCTTCTTCATTAATGGGTATTGTGTGTATGATGATTAAAAAAAACTATTTAATCAATTTTCGAATAAGGCTGTAAGGTAACAAAATGTGGAAAATGTCAAAGGGTCTGCATACTTTTCGAATGCACTGTACTTAGAATAAAACATAACTACATGCAATTCTAGGAATTTTATCCAACAATTGCAGAGGGTGAATTGTATGCATTTTAAATGAGGTAATATAGATAAATATTCTCATTTAAAAAATGTAACAATTGCTTTAATAATGGCTTAATTTGTATTTGTAATGTATCCCCAAATCCATGTGTATGTGTGTATAGTGCATATGTTTGTGTTGCTTCACAGTACCTGCTGTTCCATAAGGTGTATTTTTTTTATTTTTTTTTTTAAATCAAATTTTACTGCTTGCATCAGTTACGTGATGTGGAATAGAGTTCCATGTAGTCATGACTCTATGTAGTACTGTGTTCAGGACTTGGGGACTGTGAAGAGACCTCTGGTGCATGGGCGCCAGTAGTTCAAACAGACAGCTCGGTGCATTCAACATGTCAATGCCTCTCATAAATACAAGTAGTGATGAAGTCAATCTCTCCCACACTTTGAGCCAAGAGAGATAGACATGCATATTATTAATGTTAGCTCTCTGTGTACATCCAAGGGCCAGCCGTGCTGCCCTGTTCTGAACCAATTGCTAAGTCCCTTTTTGTGGCACCTGACCACACGAATAGTCGTCCAGAACTAAACTAGGGCCTGTAGGACCTGCCTTGTTGATAGTGTTAATAAGAAGGTAGAGCCGCACTTTATTATGGACAGACCATCTTAGCTACTGTTGTATCAATATGTTTTGACCATAACAGTTTACAATCCTAGGTTATTTATTTTAATTTTAATTTATTTAACCTTTAACCCCAGTTAAGAACAAATTCTTATTTTACAATGACGGCCTACCCCGGCCAAACCCTCCCCTAACCCGGACGACACTGGGCCAATTGTGCGCCGCCCTATGGGACTCCCGATCACAGCCCAGGATCGAACCAGGGTCTGTAGTGACACTTCTAGCACTGCGATGCGGTGTCTTAGACCTCTGCAACTAAACTGGGCTCTTATATCACTTTAATTCCAGCTCTCACAACAGTATCTCAGGCAGTGCAACTACATCCTGCTACCGGACTCCAATCAGCAGATGCAATATTCATAAAACCACTTTCTTTGAAATGCTGCTCTTCTATCGTGGATGTAAACACATTAACGCACACTTAGAAAACATTGCCAACAAGGCGCCTGACAAGCTCGTCAGTGGTCACTGTCATTTCCTGGTCCCTTGGGTTAGACGGAGAAAAAAAACCCACACCAAACAAACAAACCTAAAAAAAAAGATCCCACCGCTGCCACCAACTGTAAGCAGGTACTGCATTAGGGTAAAAAAAAAATGAGGGCGGGAGAAAAAAAAAGAGAAGTGAGGAATCTTTGCGCGGATCAAAGACGGCCTTTCAAACACACCAAACAATCCGGCGTAAACAACGCATTGCTGAGTAGATTACACTACACAGGTGCGGCACTCCAAAGAGCCCATGTGCTGCGCTGCCTGTTTAGGGGAAACGCCGCAAAAAAAAAAGGGCTACATCTGGCAGCTAAACAAGATAGAAAGGAGAGAGCGCAAAGAGAGGAGGAATAGAAAAAAAAACGGTGGGGGGGGGTACGCTGTCGAATGAGTGACGCTTGTACTCCCTTTCCTCTCCCTACTATTCCACCCAACGCGCGCACAATGTCTCTTTTTGCCTTCATTAATTTCTAATCAGGGACGAGACAGATTGAAGGATACACAGATTAAACAGTGCAGTCAGACAGTCACATGTGACAAATAGGGCAGATTAAAAGACTGAATACAGGTATTAATAACCATAATAATACAAGCACCCCCCCATCCCTACCCATGTCCCCTCCAAAAAGAACAAGGAATAAACAGGGAAAGGAGGTGCGGCAGGAAATCTTCTGTAAAGACAACTAAGCGCCTCTATCTGTCTCTGTCCGGGATGGGGCTTAAAACAAATGAGGGTGACAGTGCTATACAAGTCTTTGGCGTGGAGGAAGACCGAGAGCGCATTATTGGTAAAGCACACACTCCAACTGAGAAGATGGATGAGGTCGTTGCAGAAGAATAGGGCCCAATGGCATCCTGCTGTAAAGACTCTGCTGCTGGAGCGGTGCTGAGTTGACATTAAGTCCTTGGTTGTAGTGTACAGGGCCTCGCTCTGAATGATACACATGTAATGAAATGTTTAACGGAGTCCCCTCTCTGTCCTTGAGCTTTCAGTAAACAGATACACAATGTCCTTTCGGATTATGGTTGAACTATGCCTCTTGTAGCTTCCCCAAGAGGCTAAAACCTCTTGATTAGTGCCGCAATGTGTTGAACCAAATCTAATCAAAATCAAATCATATTTGTCACATGCTTTGTAAACAATCATTGCAGACTAACAGTGAAATGCTTACTTACAGGTCCTTTTCCAACAATGCAGAGTTAAAGATATAACATTTAAATAGCAAAACGAGGAATAAATACCCAGTGAATAACGAATAACAATAACATGGCTAAATACAGGGAGTACCAGTACAGAGTCGATGTGCAGGGGTACGAAGTAATGGAGGTTAGCTATGTACATATGGTAGGGTAAAGTGACGAGACAACAGGAGAGACCGGTAGCAGCAGCGTGTGTGGTGAGTGTGAAAGTGTGTGTGGCGTCAGTATGCATGTGTGCGTATGCTGTGCGTGTGTGTATGTGTAAGTATGTGTGGGTAGAGTCCAGTGTGTGTGCATAGTCAGTGCAAAAAAGGATCAATGCAATTATACCAGGTAGCCGTTGAACAGACCTACTTAGCGGGGGGGGGTAGAAGGTGGCTGGAATCTTTGACAATTTTTGGGCCCTTCCTCGGACACCGCCTGGTATAGAGGTCCTGGGCGGCAGGTACCTCGGCCCCAGTGATTCACTAAGGCTGCTATAGTATCTTAACAAGAGGGTCTCCTTTCTTATCTTTCTTCTTGTTAAAAAAACAAAAAACAATCTGCTCGCTCGCCTCACTTTTCAAACAATGAAACCGGTTAAGCATTCGATATAATATGCATGGCCTAACAGTGACACATAAACACACAAAGAGAGCGAAAGACAACCGCCCAGGCGCATTTCAGGGGCTAAGAATGGGCCTTGTGGATTCAGGTTTCTTTCCATTCTACTGGCAGTGCTGCTAAGAGGAGCCGTGCGCCTGTCTCTATGAGAGGCTGGCCTGTCTCTCTATGAGAGGCAGGCGGAGTCAAGGTTTCCGAGAGCGCGCCAGCTATCTAACGCAGAGCACCACCATTGTGCACCTTTCGAGGATGTTAAATCAAGGTCGTCACTGGCGGTGCGTTTATCCTTGAGAGAGGCAGACAATGACAAAATGAGGATGAATTACTCCATATGGAAAGTCAAAAGCGTATCAATTTCCATGAAGGGTTCAAATGAAATGCTTCCACTTTAAACGTCTAGGTCAGCTAGGCTACATGTACCACAGCCACCAAAATGGATTAAGTGCCATCGCTTCTATGACTGCTAACACAACTACTCATCCTCCAACCACTACTGATGAAGGTCATAAGCACTGCACCAACAATGGTGTAGACAGTATCTCCCCCTGGATAGGTAAGTTGTACATTCATTTAATTGCCGGGCCTGTGTGCTGTAAAATCCGTCGCAGTATGATGAAGTGTCCCCAGAGCCGACAGACTGTAGAACACATTAAAGACTCTCAGCAGCCAGGTCCACAAACTCAAAGATAAATATTTCCCTTAGCTGTGGGACCACAAATGGGATGTTCCCATTAAGAAATCGCTCACCCTACACACACACACACACACACACACACACACACACACACACACACACAGACCATTAGCTATGTACACACACAGCCTTCCCCAGACGGGAAAAGGGGATCACCCTTTACCCCTCTCTCTCTCTCACACCACGCACACTAAGTTTGTTAAAGTAACATGTCCATCTACAGTACCTGACTCTCTCACCTGACCACAGTCACTTTCAGAGAGTTAGGGTAATGTTCACGAATTGACAAATCTGTTACCTGGAAAAGGGAGCTCTCATAACGGCTAAATGTTGAATTCGGCTTTTGAAAACCAACAAAGCTACTGTGGAGGAGGATGAGAGACGGCTTTTCTAATAAGCATATCTTCCCCTGATGGCATTCCGTCCTGCAATCAGTAATAAAATAAAGATCCCCCTCCAAATCCATTTCCATGTAGCCTGTACTTAAGCTCTATCAATACGCAAATAGGTCACGTTAAAATTGCTGTATTAGATAATATCACCTGCATCTGTAAATCTCTGATGAGGTTTTGACTCGACAGATCGTCAGCATGCTTCCAACCCACACTGGTTCGTTACACTACAGACGGCACTGTGTCAACGCGTGGGCCGTCGTCAGAGTTTACGACAGTGAAATATCCAAAGTGGATTCACATCTAGGTTACGGTGCGTTAAGGCACCATCATAAACAGCTGGCGTAGACAAGGCGTGAAAGAGTGCGTCAGAGTGAGAAGTGTAAAACAGAGATTGGATCAGAGTGAATTAACAGACCGTTTGAAACAGGGTCACAGAAAAGTACGATTCAAAATAACTCCACATGTATAATAGACATTTTTGTCAACATCAGCTACTATTTATGAAAAGTCACGACCTCAACAAAATGGCGCAAATTGAACACTGAGCTAAAGAAAATCCACGTCAAATTCAGAATCACTAAAACTTCTCTCTACGCTCAACCACCAGACAGAACAACCCTAGGTTATCTAAAACACAGGAAATGATCATTTCCTGCTGACGATCCGGACTTGTTGCTCGTTAGCATATAAAATATTCCCCTCCCGTTTGAACGGCTATTAACTATTTAAATGACCCTGGCGCTAGGCCTTGCTCAGACTCGCTTGCTAAACATCCATATCCCCCAAAGGTCCATTTAACAAGTCTATTACTCTTCTCACATTATAAATCACACCACCACTAGAGAGCAGGACTTTATATATTAACTCACCCTCTTAACAAGAGATTAGCAGAGGGTATATTGTAGAGGGACAAATAGAGGTACTAGATAAGAGACCCAATGGTGTGCTGACTGAGTTTGCCTCAATCAGATACTGAGACAAATCAACTGAGCAGTATCCAGATCCATCCTTCCACCTTCCCTTTGGTTCTATGGCCTAGTGTTGGTGAGATGCATTGGGTCTCACTACATCATCACACGGTTGTCCACATCATACTTCTGTGGAGCAATGGGAGAGAGAAAGGCCAGTGTAAGCCAGTATAGATAATTGTAGCCCAGGCCAAAGAAGCCCAGTCAAGGTAATTACCATAAGGTTAGAAGTCTACTTCCCAGCCAGTCCATCCCATCCCAAGACAACCCACCCCAGCCACCATTCCAGGGGCCCCTCCCACTCCTCCCTCCACAGGCACACACATAATTGGACACATCATCAATTTTACAGGAGCAGTTTTTAGAGCAGTTCCACCGTGAGATGTCTGGGGCCCCTTTTTCTTTCTCTCCTTTTCTATCTTTCCTCTGCTCTGGTCCCTGTCTCCCCTGAGCTGAAAGGGTACAAGCCCTGACAGCGGTAACACTCTGAGGCTCAGCACAGCTCTGTTTCATTAGCTGGTTGAAACCACTTTTTAAAGGTTACCACACAAACCTCTATCCGGACACAATCCACACAGACAAAGGAGTGAAAACGACCCGAGGGAGTTGTGAAGGTGGAGTAGGTGGATGGAGGTGGAGTCTGCCACTGTCTCACATGCAAGCACAGACTGACACACACAAGCCCCCCCCACTCCCCACACCCCACGCCTACACACACAAAATGACAAATTCTGCATCTGCATTCACTAAACTCGTTGGCTGGAATACCTGGGGAACAAGTTAGCTTTCTTTGTACACCGTCTGGAATATTTTCCTTACACTCATTGAAGTTGTTCACACCACTTTCTGTTTCAAATGCCGAGCCCACAGGCCATGTGTCCAGTCTTGGTCACATCGGCTGACTTGGCTCACAAAGTGAAGTAGGTAAGAACCAGGTCATTGGGGGTGATGCAGCATCTGGACAATCTCCAGTGTTGTGACAACTAACAATAAGAAGGAGCTATATTCACCTTCACCTCAGTACACTGCTTCCCCTGAGTATGACCCCTATTGTGTGTAGTCAGCATTTCCCTTGAACAGCAGCGGAGGGATAAGGTGTATTCTGAGCTGGCAGCCCATCTGAGGGGCCTTTTCTTGAACGAGTTTCCATAGACGTGAGCAGACAAGGGTGTACACACCAAGCAGGCTGACCAGCCCTGCTGTGGGCCTTCATCTGCACGTGGATGTTTGCTATGAGCAGCGGTGTGGTAGGCAGCCAGTCAGGACATATTTCTGGGGGCCTTTCTTCACTCCGCGCCGGGCCGTGTTTTATTCATCGCCTGCGCCCTGACCCCGCAGATCTCCTGTTCTGACAAATTACTTCTGATTAAGACAGATCTCTATTAGTCAGCCACTCAACTTAGCCTATTCATCATCCCGCCCTTTCCCCTGCTCCCCCTCCCTCCCTCGCCCGTCCGTCAGACCGGAGCAAGACGCAAAGGAAATGTTCCGCCGCGGTTTTAAATGGCTGATTACGGACAATTGGCGGATGGAGAGATGTAAGGGAGTCTTATGGGTGATAAGACGCAGGTTTAATGGGTATAAATGACCAGGCTGACTAGGAGGACCAGCTGGTAATAGAACCATTTGTTTCAGGCAGAAAAGGGGTAGGGAGAAAAATGAAGGCTGTTTTTCTTCAATTGAACTCCCTCGCTGCCTCGAGTTCAAACACTCCTGTTCCCGAATGGACTTTTAACAGTGAGGTCCCTCTCACTCGCCATGAATGAGAATAGATGAGGCTCAAGAGCGGTGGGGTTGTTTTACATTTATGAAATTACTCCGTCAAGCACACACAGATGCTGATGTGGACATGGCCACAGACCAGACATTTACACACAGTCAAATAATCAGGCACAAAGCAATGCACCAGCTTACAAATAAAAACCAATATTTAAATGTGAGGGAACTTTAACGTACATTATAAACCGGGTAGATTGGGTCCTGGATGCTGATTGGCTGAAACAGAATTTCAGGTGTGTGTATATCAGACAATATACCATGTGTATAATATTTTACTATTCTATTTTATATTGGTAAGCAGTTTATAATAGCAATACGGCACCTCTGGGATTTATGGCATATGGCCAATATAGCACAGCTACGGGCTGTATCCAGACACTCCGTATCGTGCTGAAGAACAGGCCTTAGCCATGTATATTGTTCATATACCATACCTCCTCGGGCCTTATTGCTTAAAGATGCACTATGCAGAAATTGCTCAAATTCGAACAGTTCGCCTAATTTCAGTTTATGTGACAAAACAAGCAAGTATAGTGTAGAGAATCATTGTACCATCTAAACTGCTGTGAAATATATTTTCCATAAACAAAAATATTATATTTTCAGCTGGTGTACAAAACCGAAAATAAAAGACGAAAAAACTCAACTTAAGGGAAGCATAGAAATAGTACTTCTTAGACATTCTTTCAATGAGAATGACATATCTATATCACACACTTCTATGTGAATCTGGTTAGGTCGCCCAAAAAGTTACATATTGCAGCTTTAAGTATCCCAATACACTACTTGTAATGTAAAAACTTAAAAACACGTTGTACTGAAGACAACTTGAGGTAAAACTTCTGAAATCATAAACTCCTAAGTTAAAACAGAGCAAATACATAAAGCAGCTCAATAGCTGTAAAGTCCTATTGTTTAAATCCCAAAACATACTGACTAAATTAACCTGAACCACAATAATGGGTAACAGGGGGAGGAGAAGGAGGAGGGGGTTGCTGTCAGCAAATTGCCTGGAGTTAATCAACCCAGTCTTCCTGAACCATCCAAATGAAAACTAATGGACTTTGGGCCACGCTGTGATTGCCTCAACACACTTACAGAAGTAAGATGGGAACGACGCCTTACAGGGCCTTCAATTAAAAATGTTGAATTTCCACAGACGGCTGGTCAGGCCATACATCTACTGTATCCACGCAGCCACGAAGGTCAATTCTATGGATCAAATGGACTTGACTGATTAATTCCATTTCCACTGCTCCCGGAATTATTTGCACGCATTGATTAAGGTTATGGTCAGAATGCGTAGAAAATGTATGAAGTGTGGAATTAAAAGCAACCTACAAATAAGATTAAATTGCGTAAATATTATTAACAGTGCTGGTACTCTTATCTTACAATGAACAAAAATATAAACAACATGTAAAGTGGTGGTCCCATATTTCATGAGATGAAATAAAAGACCACATACATTTTCCATATGCACAAAAAGCTTATTTCTCAAATGTTGTGCACACATTTGTTTACATCCCTGTTTGTGAGCATTTCTCCTTTGCCAAGATAATCCATCCACCTGATTGAAGTGGCATATCAAGAAGCTGATTAAACAGCATGATCATTACACAGGTGCACTTTGTGCTGGGGACAATAAAAGGCCACTCTAAAATGTGCAGTTGTCACAACACAATGCCACATATGTCTCAAGTTTTGAGGGAGTGTGCATTTGGCATGCTGACTGGAGGAATGTCCACCAGAGCATTTGCCAGGGAATTGAATGTTTATTTCTCTACCATAAGCCACCTGCAACATCATTTTAGAACATTTGGAAGTATGTCCAAACGGCCTCACAACCGCAGACCACGTTTAACCCCGCCAGCCCAGGACCTCCACCTGCGGGATTGTCTGAGACCAGCCACCCGGACAGCTGATGAAACTGTGGGTTTGCATAACCGAAGAATTTCTGCACAAACTGTCAGAAACCGTCTTAGGGAAGCTCGTTGTCCTCACCAGGGTCTTGACCAGATTGCAGTTCGGCGTCGTAACTGACTTCAGTATGCAAATGCTCACCTTCGATGGCCACTCGCACGCTGGTGAAGTGTGCTTTTCACAGATGAATCCTGGTTTCAAGTGAACCGAGTAGATGGCAGACAGCATGTATGGCATCGTATGGGCGAACGGTTTGCTGATGTCAACGTTGCGAACAGATCGCTCCATGGTGGTGGTGGAGTTATGGTATGAGCAGGCATAAGCAAAGGACAATGAACACAATTGCATTTTATTGATGGCAATTTGAATGCACAGAGAGATACCGTGACGAGATCCTGAGGCCCATTGTTGTACCATTCATCCGCTGCCATCACCTCATGTTTCAGCATGATATCGCAAAGCCCCATGTCACAAGGATCTATACACAATTCCTGGAAGCTGAAAATGTCCCAGTTCTTCCATGGCCTGCATACTCACCAGACATGTCACCCATTGAGCATGTTTGGGATGCTCTGGATTGACGTGTAGCAACTTCGCACAGCAATTGAAGAGGCGTGGGACAACATTCCACAGGCCACAATCAACAGCTTGATCAACTCTATGCAAAGGATGTATCGCGCTGCAAGAGGCAAATGGTGGTCATCAGATACTGACTGGTTTTCTGATCCACGTCACAACTTTATTTAAAAAATAATAATTTTAAGTATCTGACTGGGAATACAGATGCATATCTGTATTCCCAGTCATGTGAAATCCTAATGAATTTAATTAAATTGACAAAATATAAAATCTTTGAAACTGCTGCATGTTGTGTTTCTATTTTTATTCAGTGTATATACACACACAAGCAGCATCACAGACAACATAACAAACAACCGCATCAGACTCCTTTCAGCCCATTGTTGGTAGTGAGGAAATAACTAAGCCATAGCCTACGAAAGTAAAGGTGCCTTTACAATAAGCTTTACAGCTAATTACTTTCAGTATGTGGTTGGGAATAAATTAAAGCTTATCATTTGTGTAGTGGACAATAGAAATGACTATCACAGTACAAACTACTGACATAACACAATAACCATCTCACAGCTGACAAATAGTCTCAATGTAGAAAGGAAATAAGTGGAAACTGTATGGAAAGACGACGAAAGAAAAAACCTATGAGGAAGACTGGAGAAGACGAATACATATGAAACAAGGATAAATACTCATAAACTTGGAAGCAGCAGAAGGAGGTATACCCGCAATTAAAAAACCCAAACATCTCAATTCCTCCTAATCAAACGCAGCATCCCTTCTACCCTCCTCGGGCGGAACACACAAGCGGAGGAAAGAAGTTTGTCAGTTTCGCGAAACGGACTTGAAGAAAATACATGAGGGGAAGAAGAAACTTGACGTTACGCCGTTGCCATGTCCACAGTTTAGGAATGTTAATAATCGCTTTACTCTTGATTAAAGGCTTTTATGTCTCTAATCAGAAAGTTGACAGACAGATCAAAGCGTGCAACACTATTTTTCTTTGCCTTTTAATTATCTATAAAACACCACACCTCGGGCTGCTCTTCCCTGCCTATCTCCTCAAACTCTCGGCGAAAGACGACGAAGGAAGATCTAACACTTCTTAACAGTTCATTATCCAATAAAAAGGGGGGAAACAACGAACACACTCCACACACACACACACACCAGGCACAACCATTTCGAAGAGCTTTAAAGCAATCTTCACAATTAGCGAAGACCTGGGGAGGCCTGTGTTCCTCTCTTTATTGGCGCGTCCCAATTTGAAACGCCTTAATTGTGTTTGTCAAAACGGACGCGCCATCACCCTCATTTGCATGTTTTGACAGGGCCTGTCGTGATTCAAGCACCACCCCCTCCCATCGGAGCTCAGGGAGTATTTAGCAAATTTCAACACCTACTGATTATTCTGTTAATAACTCATTAATTTGTGCTTTGTTACAGATCCTTTCCCCCTCCCCAATCGTCGGAGAGTTAGAGTAAAAGTGAGGCAAACGATATGTTTAGTTGTGCAACAACTCGTCGCTATGTGGCCATCCTGATGTAATTTTTATATATATATTTTGTAACCTTCATTTAACTGGGCAAGTCAGTTAAGAACAAATTCTTATTTACACCGGCCAAACCCGGACGATGCTGGGCCAATTGTGCGCCGCCCTATGGGAACTCCCAACCACGGCCGGTTGTGATACAGCCTGGATTCGAACCAGGGTGTCTGTAGTGACGCCTCTAGCACTGAGATGCAGTGCCTTAGATCGCTGCGCCACTCGGGAGCCCAATGATGATGATGCTGTTAACCGTTTCTTGTTGTGATCAACATGATTCAACTCTGTATCGCTGTCTGTTTCTGATTGACTGTTCTTAAAGGGATTTACATAACACCAGAAGCTCTTTGGTCTTTTACACCCTAAGGCAAGAGCCAGGGCCCACACTTTCAAGGTTTTGAACTGACCTCAATGTTCCTCATCCCATTCATACAGGCAATGCCAAGAAGCACCCAGACTCGTAATCCAGTTCTAATCAAATGAAAGGCAAATCGACAAAGAACATTCCATTCCCCCCTCATCAACAAACTCGCTAAATAAACATAGCACCACGTCAACGATATGTAAAACAAGTGTGCTCGGAAAAACAAACAAACAATCTACAGGGACGTAGGACTGTCGGCGGTAATTTAACGAAGGAGGAAAAGGAGGGCGTGAAAGCAAGACATCAAACATTAGCCTGAATGGAAAGCACAAGACGATAAGCGTCAGAGCGCTGACAGAAGCTGACAGT
Organism: Oncorhynchus tshawytscha; assembly: GCF_018296145.1. Taxonomy (NCBI): domain Eukaryota; kingdom Metazoa; phylum Chordata; class Actinopteri; order Salmoniformes; family Salmonidae; genus Oncorhynchus; species Oncorhynchus tshawytscha. The sequence continues at coordinate 10,573,447 of NC_056453.1, forward strand.
TATTAACACTTAAGGATTCTTTTCTCAAACTTTGAATTCATTAATACTCATGAGAGCAGTGGAGTGTGTTCCCAGAACACAGAGAGGGCTTTGGTTGGACATAGTTCATAGTCAGCTGGAAAATGACACAGTGAGAACCGCAAAGGCCGACAAAGTCTTTGTTCAATAGCAAAGACCTTCCTCTATTGTGTGCTCTCCAACGTTGCTTTGAAAACCTACTAATACAAATGGATTATGATTTGACAAAAAATAAAAAGGAAAATGGTGCCCAAAGAAAACACTGAAGTTTAGAGTTAAACAATTTGTCGTGGTGACATAATGGCAAAAAAACAAAAACAAAAAACATGACAGAGACACGAAACCCATTTCACCTAACAGAAGGATGAATTTCTAAATGCTTACACATGTATTTAATGGTAAAGGTTGTACATCCGTTATCCTGGTGCCTGGTCACCTTACCCCTTTACATGTCTACCTCTATCACTCCAGTATCCCTGCACATTGTAAACACGACCCTGTATATACTACGCTTACTTACTTTCTCGTGTTTTTGTTCTACCTTGTTATTCTTAGTACTGCATTGTTATTGATTACTGCATTGTTGGGTTTAAAGGCATTTCACTATACTTGTGCATGTGACATTAAAACCTGAAACTTTATGAATGACCACTAGCTCAATGACAAAAAGGTTTGCCCCCATGTCAGTGGCTATTACAAATTCCTTTAGTCTACGCTTGTTTATCATTGTACCTAAGCTTACATAGTTCATGAAATGATCGACGGTGACCTTTCTGTGGCCTTCGTTGGCCATGAGGTTGCACAACAGCTTAAGGTGACCGTGGCTATTTCTTCCACCAAGCAACAGCAACGCTTATGGTCAGAACACTAGATCTTTGTGGCCGCTCACAACAGCAAGTTTGTCTCTCGCTTTGGGGTTAACACACTTCCCTACTCTTGTGAGAGCACAATAATACAGCTATTATCAGAAGGATATGAGGCATAGAGGGGGCTCACAAGAGAGAGATGCATCATGTGCCTCATTTAACAATGAGCACAGCCACGGATATGAAGGACAATTATTGTCATTGGCCATTATTGTTATTTTTCTCCTGAATAAAATGGCACACAAGTTTATAAGTAAAAGCGCATTGTCAACGTAATCCAGAGCAAAACAATTGAAAAGTTACAATGTGTTGTACATTATGAACTGGTTGGTTCGAGCCCTGAATACTGATTGGCTGACAGCCGTGGTATATCAGATCGTATACCATGGATATGACAAAACATTTATTTATACTGCTCCAATTACTTTGGTAACCAGTTTATAATAGCAATAAGGCACGTCAGGAGTTTGTGGTATACGGTCAATATACCATGGCTAAGGGCTGTGTCCAGGCACTCCGCTTTGCGTTGTGCATAAGAACTGCCCTTAGCCGTGGTATAATGGCCAAATTCCACACCCCATCGTGCCTTATTGCTTAAATATACCACGGTGTGAATGACAACTGCATGCATTATATTCAGTATATTTGCGCTGTAACTACTTCACTGAGTGGATAAGATCGTGGAGAAAAAAAAAAAGTAAAACGTGTAACAATAAAAGTAATAATAGATACACAATGAGTAACAATAACTTGGCTATACACAGTACAAGGGGTCAAATGAAGCAGATTCTAAACTACAGGACTGTTTTGCTAGCACAGACTGGAATAAATGCCGGTATTCTTCAGATGACATTGAGGAATACACCACATCAGTCACTGGCTTCATCAATAAGTGCATCGATGACGTTGTCCCCACAGTGAGTGTACGTACATACCCTAACCAAAAGCCATGGATTACAGGCAACATCCGCACCGAGCTAAAGGGTAGAGCTGCCGCTTTCAAGGAGCGGGACTCTAACTTGGAAGCGTATAAGAAATCCCGCTATGCCCTCCGACGAACAATCAAACAGGAAAAGCTTCAATACAGGACTAAGATTGAAACATACTATACCGGCTCCGACACTCGTCAGATGTGGCAGGGCTTGCAAACTATTACAGACTACAAAGGGGAAGCACAGCCGTGAGCTGCCCAGTGACACGGGCCTACCAGACGAGCTAAACTACTTATATGCTCGCTTCAAGGCAAGTAACCCTGAAACATGCATGAGAGCATCAGCTGTTCCAGACGACTGTGTGATCACGATCTCCGTAGCCGATGTCAGACCTTTAAACATGTCAATATTCACAAGGCCGCACGGCCAACTGGATTACCAAGACGTGTACTCCGAGCATGCGCTGACCAACTGGCAAGTGTCTTCAATGACAATTTCAACCTGTCCCTGTCTGAGTCTGTAATACCAACATGTTTCAAGCAGACCAAAATAGTCCCTGTGCCCAAGAACACTAAGGTAACCTGCCTAAATGACTACCGACCCGTAGCACTCACGTCTGTAGCCATGATGTGCTTTGAAAGGCTGGTCATGGCTCACATTACCACCATTATCCCAGAAACCGTAGACCCACTCCAATTTGCATTCCGCCTCAACAGATCCACAGATGATGCAATCTCTATTGCACAACACTGCCCTTTCCCACCTGGACAAAAGGAACACCTATGTGGAAATGCTATTCATTGACTACAGCTCTGTCCTCAAAGCACATCACTAAGCTAAGGACCCGGGGACTAAACACCTCCCTCCGCAACTGGATCCTGAACTTCCTGACGGGCCACCCCCAGGTGGTAAGGGTAGGTAACAACACATCCGTCACGCTGATCCTCAACACAGGTGCCCCTCAGGGGTGCGTGCTTAGTCGCCTCCTGTACACCCTGTTCACGCATGACTGCATGGCCAGGCACGATTCCAACACCATCATCAAGTTTAACGATGACAGTGGTAGGCCTGATCACCGACAACAATGAGACAGCCTATAGGGTCTTAAATAATGTCTCATAGACTTTTGTGGCAGCCCGCAAGCTGTGCTGCAGTACGGTGCAAATTTTAAAGGAAGAACCACAGTATGTGATGAATCAAAAGAGTTAGAGCAAAAAGGGTCAATGCAGATAGTTCGCCAATTAGCTACCCGGACTAACAAAACATAGACTACACACCATTCTGAATTGCTATACATAAAGCACTAATGAGAAAAAAGGATAATACATGTCTGAAATGTTTTAAATAACCTATCCTGACAGAACACTCGGATAGGCCTACAACCACTATCAAAAAGGGGAAGCAATGCATCTCATTCAAAATAGCAAATTCTCTAAATACAGTTGAAGTCGGAAGTTTACATACACTTAGGTTGGAGTCATTAAATCTTGTTTTTCAACAACTCCACAAATTTCTTGTTAACAAACTATAGTTTTGGCAAGTCGGTTTGGACATCTACTTCGTGCATGACACAATACATTTTTCCAACAATTGTTTACAGACAGATTATTTCACTGTATCACAATTGCAGTGTGTCAGAAGTTTACATACACTGAGATGACTGTGCCTTTAAAAAGCTTGGAAAATTCCAGAAAATGATATCATGGCTTTAGAAGCTTCTGATAGGCTAATTGACATTGTTTGAGTCAATTGGAGGTGTACCTGTGGATGTATTTCATTGCCTACCTTCAAACTCAGTGCCTTTTTGTTTGACATCATGGGAAAATCAAAAGAAATCACCCAAGACATCAGAAAAATAATTGTAGGCCTCCACAAGTCTGGTTCATCCTTGGGAGCAATTTCCAAACTCCTGAAGGTACCACAATCATCTGTACAAACAATAGTACGCAAGTATAAACACCATGGGCCCAGGCAGCCGTCATACGGGTCAGGAAGGAGACGTGTTCTGTATCCTAGAGATGAACATACTTTATTGCGAAAAGTGCAAATCAATCCCAGAACAACAGCAAAGGACCTTGTGAAGATGCTGAAGGAAACAGGTACAAAAGTATCTATATCCACAGTAAAACGAGTCCTATATCAACATTAACTGAAAGGCCGCTCAGCAAGGAAGAAGCCACTGCTCCAAAACCACCATAAAAAAAACTATGGTTTGCAACTGCACATGGGGTTAAAGATTGTACTTTTTGGAGAAATGTCGTCTGGTATGAAGAAACAAAAATAGAACTGTTTGGCCATAATGACCATCGTTATGTTTGGAGGAAAAAGGGAGAGGCTTGCAACCATGAAGCATGGGGGTGGCAGCATCATGCTGTGGGAGGTGCTTTGCTGCAGGAGGGACTGCTGCACTTCACAAAATAGATGGCATCATGAGAATTAAAATTATGTGGATATATTGAAGCAACATCAGTCAGGAAGTTAAAGCTTGGTCGTAAATGGGTCTTCCAAATGGACAATGACCCTAAACATACTTCCAAAGTTGTGGCAAAATGGCTTCAGGACAACAAAGTCAAGGTATTGGAGTGGCCATCACAAAGCCCTGACCTGAAAAAGTGTGTGCGAGCAAGGAGGCCTAAAAACCTGCCTCAGTTATACCAGCTCAGGAGGAAGGAGGAATGGGAGGAATGGGCCAAAATCCACCCAACTTATTGTGGGAAGCTTGTAGAAGGCTACCCAAAACATTTGACCCAAGTTAAACAATTTCAAGGCAATGCTACCAAATACTAATTGAGTGTATGTAAACTTCTGATCCACTGGGAATGTGATGAAAGAAATGGAAGCTGAAATAAATCGTTCTCTCTACTATTATTCTGACATTTCACATTCTTAAAATAAAGTGGTGATCCTAACTGACCTAAGACTTTCTTTTCACTAGGATTAAATGTCAGGAGTTGTGAGAAACAGTTTAAATGGACTTGGCTAAGGTGTATGTAAACGTCCGACTGTATCACTAGCAGAAACAAGTCGTCTCGTGTTCTAGTTAATTAACTAAAACAGTTCTCACTGACAAAAAAACCTCCCTGCCATCTTCCCCACTAATTAAGCATATCAAACTTTTTACGACAAACCAGAACTAATCGAATCTTAACTTCTGAGGGCCTCGTGCCATCAAATCCATTATTCATAAAGGACATGATATTATAACTAAGTTGTCAACTCAGTTTTATTCTTTATTATCCCGTCTGTCGTTCCTCTATCGTCTTAGGCTCCTTTCTTTTTTCTGCAAGTCCCAGCTTTTAATCTAGAACTGAGCGGTACACATTGTCATGGTCGCAGCCGAACAAAATAATTTGCTTTTTGAAGTTGGTCGGTGGTATGCGGGCGGGGAAGGGGCGGTAGCGATTGGTGCGGCTCCCCGTGGGTTTGTGCAGTGCGCCGGCGGGGCCAGCTCCACAAAAGGAGAAGAGGCTCGGCGTCGGTAATAACACAACCCCAATACCTTTCTGTCCCCTCATGAATAAAACATGGAATCTGCTCGAGCCCACCTTGTCTCAATGTTGTTTAGATGCGGCGGGTGCTGCATGCGGAGGTGGCGGGCCCCGGGACGAGTTCCATTTTACACACAGCGGCCCGTCGGCGTAGCGCTGTCGTTTCTTCTCCTGGGGGCGGGGGGGATGATGGAATGTGACCCCGGAATGACTGACAGACACAGCAGTGGTTGACTGGGCTATGGCGCCCTGACGGCAAAGACCCTCTTCCTATTCCACACACAGGTAACTAACAGAGAGAAGCTCAACATGTAGATGACACTTGCACATAGCACTAATATGAGTTTTTGGATTGGAGCAGTATGTGGTACCACCAGGCAATCTATCAAGAAATCAATCAAGCAATTGGCTCATATCTCTCTGTCAAGTCAACAGATACATCAAAATGTTACATGACCGAGTATCCAAGTACAAATTACCCCTAATGCATGAGTACACAAATTAAAGTAATAAGTAATTATTAATTTTTGTGAACAATAATAGACTGTCACAAGCTTCTTGGGAAATTCCAAACTGTCTAGAAACATGGAATGGACTTTCATCAATGCCCCCCCCCCCCTGGGTCTAAGTGAGAACACACACGCAGTCACGCACACACACAGGGAGTCGCACACACACAAAGAGAAGGTTCTCAATGCTCTTTCACTTGTCACTTACATGTAGCATCCAGTGGCTTCACACTTGATTTCAAATGCTGTTTCCTTGCTAATGATTCTAAAGTGCTGTACAGACTGAGAATGACAAGAATGTCACCTGCTTCCTGTCGGCTAAATAAAAAAATGGACAAAGTGAAACTAAAGGCTGGCACACTATTATTAATAAGCATATCCAACAGATAACACTGTGGGTGTGTGTGTGTGTGTGTGTGTCTCATTCAAGTACACCCATATGCAAGACATTTTAGTGACTGTGTTTTTTTGTGGTCCCTAAGAATGATGATTCGTTCATTCCCAGGTCATTCCCAGTGCTATGGGTACAGTAGACTTTTTATCACTGTGAAAGTTTGAAAAGCTTTAAGAGTGTCCTTGACACCTCTACAAAATGCATGTGTCAAACCACCCGCTCGCCACTATGTGACAAAGTGAAAAGAAAATAGAGATTCCCTTAGCAGTAGTGGAGGTGGGGGGGTTAAACACAGGTAGTATTCCATATCTCCCCAGCTAGCCAGCCATGATAGAGAAATACAGTACGGTTATATTGTAGCATTAACATTAGCGCTGGTGGTAGTGTGTTGTCATCTGATTGTAATTGAGGCTGACGAGTGACATCCCCCTGTACGGAGCCAGGCACTGACCCAGGGCATGGGCACGCTGACAGGGGGTACGAGGAGGGTGGCACGGGTTCCCGGCTTTGGCATGGTCATGGCATAGCACCCCCGGGGCCACCCAACCTTCCCCAAGCCCCCACCTCACCCCCGTCAGCAGGTGTCAGCGATGCTAACGAGGGGGCAGACGAGGCTGCTTAAGAATTCCGCCACCTCCGTTGGCGAGGCGAGCTCTTTTTTCTTCCTCCATGTTCTTTGTGCGCTCCGAGACCTTTGGTGCGGTAGCTACGTGTCTGCGGTCCTGAGGAGACGCTGCTCATCAACAGTGGAGCCTGAGAAGTGCAATAATGGCTGTAGATGGCGGCCCTCGTCGTCAAATGAGCTTCGTTCTTAAGGAAAGCGATAAAGGACAAGGAGACAGGATTCGACAAGTTAGGGATATACCACTTGCATTTGTATTGGCCAACTTTCTGTTGATTACATAACAGGTGATGGCTGTCATCTTAACTACTAGCCGTGTAATTTTCCTGTCATATAAAATGAGACTGTGACAGATCTAACAAAAGAGAGAGGTGGAGAAAGAGAGGGAAGAGATACAGTGCCTTCAGAAAGCATTCACATCCCTTGACTTTTCTCCACATTTTGTTGTGTTACAACCTGAATAACATTTTTGGGGGAAATAAGAAATTAAGTACTCAACCCCTTTGTTACGGCAGGCCTAAATACGTTCAGGAGTAAAAATGTGCTTAACAAGTCACATAATAAGTTGCATGGACTCACACTGTGTGCAATAATCGTGTTTAACATGATTCTTTTTTATAACTACCTCATCTCTGTACCCCACACATACTGTCTTCAGAAAGTATTCCCACCCTTTACTTTTTCCACATTTGGTTGTGTTACAAAGTGGGATTCAAATATATTTAATTGTCTTTTTTTTGTGTCAACGATCTACACACAATTATTTGTGAAAAATCTTTTAAAAAATATAACAATATATCTTGATTAGATAAGTATTCAACCCCCTGAGACAGTACATGTTAAAACAACATTTGGCAGCAATTACAGCTGTGAGTCTTTCTGGGTAAGTCTCTAAGAGCTTTGCCCACCTGGAGTTGATCAAGTTAATTGTTGATCGTTGCTAGACAGCCATTTTCAAGTCATGGCATAGCTTTTCAAGACGATTTAAGTCAAAACTGTAACTAGGCCACTTAGGAACATTCAACGTCTTCTTGGTAAGCAACTCCAGTTTATATTTGGCCTTGTGTTTTAGGTTATTGTCCTGCTGAAAGGTGAACTTGTGATTTCTTTTGGCAGTTTCACTTTAGTGCCTTATTGCAAACAGGATGCATTGCTGCCAAAGCTGATTCTAACATGCATTGACTCAGGAGTGTGAATACTTATGTAAATGAGATATTTCTGTATTTAATTTTCAATAACGAGTTGCTAGAATAAAAAAATCAAATGAACTTTGTCATTATGGGGTATTGTGTGTAGATGGGCAATAAAAAAAAAATCTATTTTGAATTCAGGCTGTAACACAACAAAATGTGGAATAAATCAAGGGGTATGAATACTTTCTGAAGGCACCGTATGCTGAGATGGACAAAGAGCAATGGAATGAAGGCAAGAGAGGCTGGGTAAAAGTCTCTCCACCAGGACTTGATACTGGAGATGAAACTTTAGTTTCACACAGGTAGAAGTGGGAGACTACAGGGTTCCCAGTACCCAGTCCAAGATGTAAAACTCTAAGAACTGGATGTTATTATCAGAGTTTCCATTAGGCAAAGTTAACTCGTTCTCCCAAAAGGATTAAGGATGCCTTGAACTTAAGCGAAGAGCGGCTCATCTTATCGGTTGCTTTCCTTCCACCCTGGACAACACACTCGGCTGTACTATACTGCAGTAGCATTTATTCCCATTTCAGACCTCAGAAGAAAAATTAAAAGCACCAAGGACACATGGATACATGGACTCATTTTTTCTTCTTCCTCACCCAACTTCCAGGGCTTAAATTAGCTGGGATTTTTAAGATCAGGGACTGTTTTTTAGGGTATAAAAAATGGATTAAATGAAGTGGAAGTGTTGGCTAATGAGCTCCCTGGGCTACGGAGCAGCAGGGACTGAGAGGAGAGCAGGGAGACGGGGGCTTTGAGGAAGACTGGCTGTGGCCATGCCTGCAGTGTGCCAGCTTAGTTGGCGTGAATGGTACCTGGGTACAAGCCTAGGCAGTGGGCATCGTGGTCCATGCCAAGAAGGGCATCGCCACGTGCTTACTGTCTACCTGTAAACCTGCACCAAAAACTTTTTTCCCCTACAAACTTTTTGTCTGTCAGTCTCAAGTAAGCGAAGGTATCTTTCCTTCAGGGAAAAAGGGATACTTCCTGATTACTCCTAAAAAGTGTAATTCACCACACTGTAAGAGAATTACCAACACTTTTTTGAGCAATCAGTTCACATCACATAGTGGACACGGCAGCTTCCACAAAGTCAAAGTGGTGTGCATGTTTGTTTTTCTGACGCTTACGGTTTCTCTCCTCTCAAATGTCGCCCTAGGGATTTATGTTTGTAAGGGATTGAGACTCCTCCCTTTTGTTACCTGTGCCGTGACAAATGACCGCAGGAGGCGCCACATTAAACAAAATGTAGCCGAATCTCTGTTCTCCTACCACGAAGACCCAGTCATAAGACCTGAACTGATGTTATCTTCATGGTCTGGCAAGAGCCACGAGATCGTTTCAATGCAGGCTTTGCTGCCTGTAATAATTCAAAACAGGTCCATGTCAACCTGTCCACAGTCCCCGAGGGAGTCTGTGTCGTGGTGCAAGGACATTAGATCTGCTGCGGTTTCACCGGTCTGAGGAGGAATACCATCATCACGCTCTCCTGGCCTTGTTGGCTGGGTGTCTTTAATAAATCAGGGCATGCACCTTACATGTTGGTATAAATGTAGATCATGTTCCATCTGAACGCGACAACAAAAAAACAAGGCTAAATTGAGTAACTTATTTTAGCGTGAACAGTGTTTTTTAAAATTGTTTTGAGTAAAACAGTCCTTGATTGCCTTGAGTCTTTCTACTGAGCAAAACATTAATATTGCTGCTTAATTTACTTGTTAGTGGCTCTTCTGGTGATCCCACTGATCCCCCTACCCTCCTGGCAAGGGACTCAGCTACAGTGCTTACATACACAACACTGATCAAAGATTGAGATTAGATCATACTCACAGGAGCTATCAACCATCACAACTACTCCATCACAACTCCTCCTGCGGTTATGTCTACTACTTTAATCACATTACTGTGTCTGGATAAGCCCCTGCGTACAGGCAGTCACAATGACCTGCCCATCCCCTGAAGCCAGGTGTGGGCCAAGGGAGGACTGCATGGATAAACTACACAACCAACCCCCACTTTCATATGAGACTTGCCCCCCTCCATATCTCCATATCTTCCCCGTTCCTGTCGACAACGCGCCTCCCCCACCTCTTTCTGTTCATGCCCCTCACCAGACAGACAGACAGCTGTGACAAGACTGAGCGCCGATGACAATGCGGAGAGCAAAAGCGGGCCTTTTCCCTGAGGGAATGTCAACAACTGTCCACAGGTTGGGAGGAGAGGGGGACTGATACTGGAAGGGAGGGGAAGGTGGCCTTACAGTGGCCTTGGACATGAGCCAAAAAGACAGATGGTGCCAACGCCCTATCTTCAGCTACTTTTCCTGTCAGCGATTAGCACCTGTCAGAGCCTCTCCACCTCTACTCCACGGTGGAGGAGCGCAGTCATTACAAATAGCCCGGATTAAAATACCAAGCTACTGAGACCCAGGCCCAGCCACACGGGACATGTGTCTACTACTCTGACCAGAGAGGCTAGGGTGCCAGGAAGTGAGGATCAGGGCACAGGCCCATGCCAACAGACCGAGGGAGAGTGGGATTGAGAGTTAGAGAATGTTATGCTTGTTCACAATCTTTCTTTTTTTCTCTCTGTTAGTCGACAATTAGTTCCCGAAAAAGCAACTCATTGTTGCTAAGATTTTCCTCAATCCGAAAGCTGTTTCGCTGACAGAAAATGTGAGCCTATTGGTCTAATTAGGCTACCAATGAAGATTAAAGAACATTAAGTCCATTACACTTTGAATTTCGCTAACAGAAGTGCATATTGTTCCTCCATAAAGGATCCGTACACTAACTAACAGGTCTATACGGAGAAGCCATACGCAAAGGGAGAATTATGCAAACATGTGTGGGATCAATCTGGTGCCAGAGTGAATCTTCTATCCTGACAATGAAAAATGACCGGGCTCCCCAAGATGCTGCGTGTGTGTGACAGTCTGCAGCACCACACTGACAGCCAGGTACAGCCCCGGAGAATGGTGTCATTAGTATCTCTTGCACACACACACACACGTTTTACTATCCTTGTGGGGACCAAACAATTGATTTCCATTCAAAATCCAATTTTCCTTAAACCCTAACCCCAATTCTAACCCTTAACTTAACCCTAACCCCTCAGCCGATATAGTACTTTTCCTTGTGGCGACTGGCGAAATGTCCCCACTTGTCCAAATGTTCCTTGTTTTACTATACTTGCGAGAACTTCTGGTCCCCACAAGGATAGTAAGACCAAACACACACACACCCTAGGCTATGAGTGACTGTGTGCAGGTGTGAGCATTCGTATGTGAAAGTGTATTTGTGAGTTTGAGTCTGAAGTGTGAGCTCGTCTTCGCATTAATGCAATTTGACCTTTCCAGATAGATAAAAAGGTAAGCGTTTTCAGCTAATTACTATAGCTCCCGTCTTGGGCCAATCAGCGTCATTTTGTAAATGCCGGATCTCTATGGCAAGACGCACCATTCATCCTAGTTTCATCAACACCGGACCAGTGCTGTCTGCGATATCGCGTGTGACTAACGCACGAACAGGCAGACGGACGGACAGAGACAGATCCATAGTCCCCTCCCCAATTTCATTGTGGGGGACAATCAAAGTGAGCCAGTGTTGGGGGAATGACAGAACGTCTGCTCTAAACAGAGCATGAAGCTGTTGGCCGTATAGACATGTCACCCTATAAATACCTTACACACACACACACACACACACACACACACACACACAAAAACACACACCTACCATGGCCAACACAATAAATATAACAGGCTACTAAGGCATGACAATGAATAAAAACAGAACTGTATAGAGCATGGCTTAGTTACAGACCAGCTAAATATAACCTGGTGGAGTATCGCAGGGAAACAAAATAGGATGTCAGCGGACCCAAACAATATTAGGTTTTACAGATAATCCCAAAATTAACTGACAGAACGTTACGGCTACAAATCACTGCCACAGTCAGGCTATACAGTGTGGTAACAGGCAATACAGGGGAGGCGAGATGGTCTCAGCTCAAAATCAAATCAATGGGCATATTCATATCCAACCGAGCCCAAACAATCTGAACAACTCCACAGGTTATTACTTGCATGAATGTATTATTTATTATCCTGACCTGAGCATTGAAAATTATTGAAGTTTCTTTTTCAATTACTTTCATTCTCAGTTATTTTACTTTCGACCTCAGCCGAGAGGTGCCTCTCCAGGATAGAATGTTGTCTATGAAAAGATGTGCTTGACAATGGGTTGATTATCGGTCATAGACAACACATTTTCACCCACAGAGGTATATATACTAAGACAATCAGTGTTTCCCCTATATGCCAAAAAAATAAAAAAGCCCGTCAGAAGCAAAATCCTAGGGGAAACACTGCAGGCAATAGTTGATAGTACTGATAGATAATAGGGCCTTGCATTCCAATGGAGAAACAAATGTGTTGAAGAGAACAATGCGCGGAAGGACAAACAGACGCATAAACCTTGGTGCTTTTAGAAGGACGTTGGTAAAAACGTAGTACTTCCAGAGGCATGTTGCTATGCTGCCATGTGTTGTCACAAAGAATCATGGGCCAGCTTCAGTTTCTCCCCCTGTTGACCGTTCTGCACTCACCGTTAGACAGAGAGGGTGTGACAGACAGATGGAGGGAAGATCGGAGAGAGGGAGATACTGACCTCCTCAACCATTCTGCGTTTACCATTAGACAGAGAGGGTGTGACAGACGGAGGGAGGGATGGATGGCGACACGGACCTCTTCTGACATGCTGAGACAAACACCATCAGTGTTAGGGTTACGTTGCTACAGTTACAGTATGGCACAGCACAGGTGTCTGGGGAGTCAAAACAACACCAGAGATGTTCTCTACGTGGGCAAGATATCACCGTATAATTCAAATAATATAAGCCATTTAGAAAACACTTTTATCCACAAGAGACTTACAGTCATGCGTGCATACATTTTACGTATGGGTGTCCCCGGGAATTGAACCCACAATCCTGACGTTGCAAGCACCACCTCTACCAACTGAGCCATACTCGGCCACTTATGTGAAAGACTGTGATGAACACAGAGCAAGGTTGTCTAGCCCGTCCCTAGAGCTAGACCCAGAGTTTTTCCTTGTCTGACCAAATAGTTTGGATTTCCTACGCAAAGAAAGGACTGAGGATATCAACATGCCAAAAGCCATGCTCCTGGCAAATGATGTCAAAGAGTCTTCATAACGTCGGATTAAAAAAGGGGTCGCAACAAAGGGCTACATCTTGCATTGATGTCTCCCATCTTGGCTCCCCCATCTCCGTCGCCAAGTCAACTAAACCTACCGAGTGGTCATAACAAGCGTTAGTGACATCAGCCCCACTCCACCACCGACACACACCCCTTGCCTTAATTAAAATAACAACAAAAAACCCCATCCTCACATTATTCATACTGTATATGATATCATACCTTGTTGCTACATCTCTATAATGTATAATGTATAGTGTGCACCCTACACATGCGAAAATATGTACATATTCCAAAACAATGAGGTGAGTGGCGAGCTATTGAGGCGAGCTAGGAGATACTCCTGGTAGTGACCCCTGTGCCTCATCTCCAGGGTATAAATAAACATGTGTGTGTGCTGGTGGATCCTAATCAGAGGTAAAGAGAATCAAATGTATTCCGGGTCATTAATATTTCAGGGCTATACTGTAGGCCATGTGAGAGAGACATGAATGATTAATTTAGACATCACCTCTGTCACAATCCCTTACCCGGCCCGGACCGTGATCCACCTTTGAGAATAACAAACAAAAGACGGTTTCTGCCTTTTTTTTTTTTTTTTTTTTTTTTTTTTTTTTTTTTTTTGGTCTGGGGGTTTGGTGTTAATGTCTGGTTTTGGGGGTGGCGGGTGTGTGTGTGTGTGTGTGTGTGTGCGCGTGAGAGAGTACCAGAAAAAAGAGACAGTGGGCTTGTTGTGAAGTTCGGCTGTTGACACAGTACTCGCTCGAACTACTGTGGGATTCCACACAATGTTCATCATTATCAGAATAATTTGGGAAATTCCAATTCAAATGCCAAAATCACACCTCGCTATCAAGTTACGGCTGGGAATCACCAGGGATCTCACGATAATTAGGTGCCGATATGATATCTATTGCGATTCTCACGATTCTATATGTATTGCGATTTGATACTTTGATTTTATTCACGATTTAGATTTTCCAAACATATTGCTCACCATATGTCTTCTGCAGTGGAACAAGAGAGGGCGATGAGAAAACTCGTTTTGATCAGCCTGGGAAATTAAAAGTGCTGAAAACAAATTGTCTCCCTACTTTAAAAAGATGGAGAACAAGCTACGAAAACACTGGAATGTTGGTGCAGGTACAGCCAACTAAAGCAAAAATTATCTTGTGATATTGTCAAAACGACATGATATCTCGTCAAAAAGAAAATCCCGATACGTAACTATATATATCCCCCCCCCATCACTACTATCTGCTAAATAATTAAATATCAACACAAAAAAAAAGCATCAGTCTCCACATTTGCTGTGTACACCAACAGACAACACATGCTGCAAACACATTGACAGCCCTCCTTTAATACAAGTCGGTTCATTTCATGTCAAAACGGTACACCACTCACTCACTGATGGATATGAGGGCTCCAATGAGACCTTTACAACCGACATGTGCTCCAGCCGTGTTTTTGATTGTGTTTGGCTGTATGTGGCACTTGTCTGACAAGCCGATACCACAGCTAGATGAGATCACCATCATGCCACTCCTGCCATCTCAAGAGGCTAAGGGTGTGGGCGATGAGCGCGTGTGTATATGTGTGTGTGCGCATGCGAGTGTGTGTGAGAGTGAGTTTCTCCCAGATGTGTGTCTGTCTGTCTGCGTGTGTGTGTGTGTGTGTCTGTCTGTCTGCGTGTGTGTATGTGTGTGTGCGCATGCAAGTGTGTGTGAGAGTGAGTTTCTCCCAGATGTGTGTCTGTCTGTCTGCGTGTGTGTGTGTGTGTGTGTGTGTGTGTGTGTGTCTGTCTGTCTGCGTGTGTGTATGTGTGTGTGCGCATGCGAGTGTGTGTGAGAGTGAGTTTCTCCCAGATGTGTGTCTGTCTGTCTGTGTGTGTGTGTGTGTGTGTGTGTGTGTGTGTGTGTGTGTGTGTGTGTGTGTGTCTGTCTGCGTGTGTGTGTGTGCTGTACCTGTCGAGAGCTGCTGTGTCGTGGGGAGAGGAGGGGAGCGGATGACACTGATGTGATGCGTTGGCATGTGCCCTCGGGTGGTTTTTGGTGTGGTTGTCATTTTGTTGTTTGTTTGGTTTCCTTCTCGATCCCCACATTATTCAAATAACACCCAATATGAATAAATAATGGGCTCAAACGAGGGGATTGATGAGTAGTGAAGGGGAGGCATCAGGCATTTGGACAAACGGTGAGATTTGACAGACAGTTCTCTCCGGGGAGTTTGAGCCAATCAACAAAAAGGAACATTGTGTGAGTGTGTGAGAAGAGAGGTGTGTGTCAAGGAACCATTTTTCCACAGTGTGTGTTCCTAAATGTACCAACAGCTTCTATTCTCATAGTACACTGTCCATTACTTGTGCATGGTACAACACTGTATGTGACCCATTGCAAAGCACATCTACTAATACAAGTAAATGTAAATGAAATGCAAAGTAAACTAAATCAAAAACATGACTGTGTACAGCGCCAGTCACACATTCTAAACTATCAAAATAACAATGTACAGAAATACATATAGGAAACACACAAGTGGAAATTAACATGTCAGAAGGAAAAAAAAAACAATATAATTGATGGAACCTGAAAAGGTCAAAGAACCTTCATCTCAAACATCCCAGCTACCCCCAGAAATGTGTGGGACTTAAAAGAAGGGAACACGAAGAGCTTCTCCACAGTACCTAAAGCGAATCTGGATCAATATGATATACACTACAACTACAGGAACCTTTGCCAGAGGTTAGCCTCCTATCTGTCTCTCTCTCTCTATTCCAAACAGGCAGAGGAGGAAGAGTAGAGGGAAAGAACAAGGGAGGGAAAAAGAGGAAGGTTAGGTAGAGAAAGATTATTTATTTTTTTAAAGGGTGTTTTCAGCGTTAGCGGTGTTGCTAATAGGTTTTGACGGAGTGCCGTCGGGCCAGAGGAAGAAAAAAGGTTGGGGGTTGAGTCGATAGCGGTGCGCGGTGAGCAGCGGCTAGGCGAAACCCCTGGCACTGGCATAGGGGGCTGACCAGTGATCATTAGAAAGTCAATGAGTCCTCCAGCGCTCCGAGCTACGCTAGCTTTCCCAGGGAGCCAGACCAGGGCCAGGCGCTAGCTAGTCGGGCGTACAGACACCACCTGTGTATCTGACCCATGCTTTACGAATGCATGCCGATGTACCAATACGCATTTGAAATAAAATAAAAACATGATATATAGGCACACGACACACAGAAACACAGCTATGCTTACCGTATTTTTAAGGTTGGGAGGGCAAGTTGTACAAGCAAATATATAGTAGTGCTAACGATGGAACGGTTTTTACGATATATATATGTATACACTCACACAAATCTACAGTCATAATCAACAACCGTCAAAAAAAGGCTCTCACATAGCCATACAGGCATAAGCAACACCGACACACACATTAAAGCGCATCACTAACATTTAGACACTCACGCACACACACACGTATTTGTGTGTGTGCCACTGTCTGTATGCCATGACAGACAGTGGCATAGAGGACACGTCTTTAATGCCATGCCTCTTCTACATTATTGAGCACGTCCCGTCTCCTGGTCCAACGCAGCAGACAGAGGGTCCCCTGGGATGGCAGCACTGGCTGATCACAGGTCAGTTTAGGGCCCAGAGCCCTGCCTGGACGCCATGCATTTTTAACTGACTCCAACTGATCCCGTCACACCTCCACTTGACATTAAGCTGAGTGTTTTCGTAACGGTAACACAAGCACACCTTTAAAGACGAGCGAAGGCCACAAATGCTCCTTGGGCCCTAATCAGTACAGGGCTAATTCAAATCAGATCAAAAATACGCTATGAAGTATATCAAAAACAACGCTTTTGATTATTCCAGCGTCTTGTGTCCTATACCTAGCCATCAGGTCGTCTGAGGCAGAGGCCTGTTGGATGTGTTGAGGATGAGCTTTAGAGAAGCTGTGTGTGTGTGGAGGTTTTACCACTTATTAAACCCAGGGCCAGCGGGGGTCCACCCGAGCATTCAGGGTTAATGGGCTGGTTAAATGGCAGCGAGATACAAGGGAACACTTTCACAGAGTCGGGAGGGAAAGGAGAGTGACATTTCTTAAGAATGTGCGTTTTAAGTTTACAACTTAAGCGTGACATCTACAACACTACTAATTTAGGCATGTTTTCATTCCAATTTGAGGTTAGTGAAAAGGCAGGAGAGATGTGAATGGTGTTGGGGTTAAAGGGTCTTGATTTCATTTACTGAAAGAAAGTCTGTTGCAGTACCATATCTATTTTGTCGGGGCTCAAAGGCTGATTCTCGTCATCGGTGCCTTTGCATGAGGCACTATGTGAATATTGCTGTAAAGGAAACTGAAAAGATAAGCTGTACACTTAATAATTCAATGTATTTTATGAAGCCCCTTTTACCTATGTCGAATGCCCCTATGACTAGGTCCAACATTTTTTTTTGCCAAATTTAGCAATAACTTTAGTTATTCTTTGCACATTTTAGTGCTCAAACTTTTAAGTACTTCTGTCTCTAGGCAGTATGTTTCAAGGCAGTATTTGCTTTGATTTGTAGGAATAGTTTCTTAGAATTCATTTCAGTTTCAGGTTTATGAGGAAACTATGCTCCATTCTGTCACTCCCCCAAAACAACGAACCAAAAACTCATCAGTGTCTATAGGCGACTTCAACCTACACCACTGGAAAGAGCCTGAGTCGTCCAAGTGATCAAACAGCTTCAGCTTGGACCCCAGGGTGCTGTCCAATGCCCTCTCCTGGGCTCTGGCTGTACTGCAGCTCGGTGGGGACTGTAAGTGCAAAGACAGGGCTGGTCCCTCAATACGGACAGCAACACAAGAATACCGTGAGTGTTGGAACAGCTCTTACAGTCTTTGACTTGACATATGTATTGCCTGTGTCGTGTGTGTGTGTTGGTCTTTGTGGGCCCCACTCTGGTCCTAAGGCTGTGTAATTGAGGTTCAGACGACAGTGAGAGGTAGAGAGAGAGAGAACGAGGGCGACAGAGAGAGGGACTGAGGGATAGAGCGAGAGGGGAAGACAGAAAGAGTGGGAGATAGAAAGAAAGGGAAAGGGACCGACACAGAGAGAGGAGAGATGGAAAGAGAAAGGGAGAGGGAAGGCTAGCGTGGGTGGAGCAGCCAGCGCCGAGGCTAACGGGGGATTCATGTTCACTCAGGCTCCACTGATGCGCCGACAGCCCTTTGAAGGGATTATTAACACGTTTTGATTACTCTGGTCCAGTTGTCATAGAAAATATAACCTCCATCAGAGTATAAAACGGACTGCCTTTTTCTTCTCCCTCGCCGTTGCAGCCCCCTTGCTCGCACCTCCGCACACCCCCTCCGCCCCCAGCCCGCCCTGCTCAAAGCAAGCCACTAATTATGGTTTCAGACATCTTGGAGAATGGACTCATACAGTATTAGCCCGATAGAGAAATTAGTCAACCCCTCTGATGGCGTCTGAATGAGAGAGAGAAAAAAACTTGACGGTTATTTCCCCAATGAACCGAGTGGAGTGTCACTTCGACTTAAGTTTTAAAAACACGTACTTGCAAAGAATGCTTTCCAGAAACTTATCAGCAGACGGGCCCCCGTTTCGCTTTCACGGACAAAGGGAGAGAAATAGCTATGTTCATAATATGTATTAAATATGGATGGGGAAACACACAAACCAATATTAAGAGGGGTTGAATAGCATTAGATAGGATTAATTGTAACTAATGGAACAATTAGAGTCATGGACCATAACGTTGACAGAGGATTCTACTGGACAGAAAACGCTAATTGCTAAAATAGTAACTTAACTTTCCAGTCAAAAATAGCGAGTGAAAGAAGGCAGTGTTCTAGGCCTAAATGTTATAGGTGCAAGTAACAGTACCCATACAATCAGGGTATATCTAGAACCATGTTATTTTTCACAACATACAAGAACATTCAGCATAAATGTGTTCCCCCCAGGTCTACTATACCGTATGGTTAACCTCACATTGGATAGAAAGGAAGTAGAGAGATACAGTGCATCCTGTATATTGTTGGGTTACCCAGGCAACTGGTGTCACCACTGGTTTGCGCCCGCCCTGGCTTTAAATCCTGAGAAGCTGCGTTAGTCCATTTGGATCAATTAGGAGCTAGCATGAACGATAACAGCAACAGTCACTTTCAACATGTCAGCAGGAAGCAGATGGGGTTAGCCGTTTGTCTCTGTGCAGACAGGCCGCAGTGGGAAGGTTCGGTTAGCACGTTAGAGTAGGCAGGCTTTCTCCAGGTGGTAAGCAGTGTCGGCAGGTCTGTCACCAAAAGATGGCTAACTCTAGCAGGGCTTGCTACAGGGCCAGGCATAGCTAAAGCCAGGAAAAAACATATTCCCCCAACATATGAGGGAAACTTTATAAATCAGTTCAAGTCATTTAGTGACACAATGTCTATCAGCTATCTAATCCCATCAAACACACTATGTAAACTTATCAAGTGTGATAGCACCGATAAACACATCCAAAACACAACATACACACTAGAGGTTAATCGGCATGACCTATTTCAAGTTTTCATAACAATCGGTAATCGTCATTTTTGGACGCCGATTATGGCCGATTACATTGCACTCCACAAGGAGACTGCGTGGCAGGCTGACCAGCTGTCACACGAGTGCAGCAAGGAGCCAAGGTAAGTTGCTAGCAAGCATTACACTTATCTTGTAAAAAAAACAAATCAATCTTAACATAATCACTTGTTAACTACACATGGTTGATGATATTACTAGGTTAACTAGCTTGTCTTGTGTTGCATATAATCAATGCAGTGCCTGTTAATTTATCATCAAATCACAAGGTACTTCGCCAAACGGGTGATGATTTTTCGCCAAATGGGCATTCACGAGAAAAGCAATGTAATTGCACTAATGTACCTAACCATAAACATCAATGCCTTTCTTAAAAATCAATACACAAGAATATATATTTTTAAACCTGCATATTTAGTTAAAAGAAATTCATGTCAGCAGGCAATATTAACTAGAGAAATTGTGTCACTTCTCTTGCGTTCTGTGCAAGAGCCGCCTTGCTCTTTGCGAACTGTGTGAAGACTATTACTTCCTAACAAAGGCCGGAATTCATTTGCCAGAATTTTACAGAATTATGACATAACATTGAAGGTTGTGCAATGTAACAGGAATATTTAGACTGAGGGATGCCACCCGTTCGATAAAATACTTAATGGTTCCGTATTTTACTGAAAAAATAAAGGTTTTGTTTCGAAATGTTGGTTCCGGATTTGACCATATTAATGACCTAAGGCTCGTATTTCTGTGTGTTTATTATATTATAATTAAGTCTATGATTTGATATTTGATATAGCAGTCTGACTGAGCAGTGGCAGCAGCAGGCTCGTAAGCATTCATTCAAACAGGACTTTCCTGCGTTTGCCAGCAGCAGCTCTTCGCAATGCTTGAAGCATAGCGCTGTTTATGACTTCAAGCCAACTCCTGAGATTAGGCTGGCAATACCATAGTGACTATAAGAACATCCAATAGTCAAAGGTAAATGAAATACAAAGGGTATAGAGAGAAATAGTCCTATAATTCCGATAATAACTACAACATAAAACTTCTTAACTAGAAATATTGAAGACTCATGAAAGGAACCACCAGCTTTCCACCAGTTCTCATGTTCTGAGCAAGGAACTTAAAAGTTTGCTTTTTTACATGGCACATATTGCACTTTTACTTTCTTCTCCAACACAGTGTTTTTGCATTTAAACCAAATTGAAAATGTTTCACAATTTATTTGAGACTAAATTGATTTTATGTATTATATTAAGTTAAAATAAAAGTGCTCATTCAGTATTGTTGTAATTGTCATTATTACAAATATATATATATATATATATATATCACAAGGTACTTCGGCCGATTAATCAGTATCGGCTTTTTTGGTCCTCCAATAATCGGTATCGGCCTTGAAAAATCATAATCGGTCGAACTCTAATACACACACAGTCAGCTGGTGGTATTCCCTCAACCCCAGCTGTGGCAGAGCAACACAGTAAAACAAAGCACCTGACTTAGCTTCTGACTTGTTGGAGACATACAGTTGAAGTCGGAAGTTAACATACACTTAGGTTGGAGTCAAAAAAAAAACAACGTGTTTTTTGACGACTCCACAAATTTCTTGTTAACAAACTATAGTTTTGGCAAGTCGGTTAGGACATCTACTTCGTGCATGACAAGTAATTTTTCCAACAATTGTTTACGGACAGATTATTTCACTTATAATTCACTGTATCACAATTCCAGTGGGTCAGGAGTTTACATACACTTGGATTACTGTGCCTTTAAACAGCTTGGAAAATTCCAGAAAATGATGTCATGGCTTTAGAAGCTTCTGATAGGCTAATTGACATCATTTGAGTCAATTTGAGGTTTACCTGTGGATGTATTTCAAGGCCTACCTTCAAACTCAGTGCCTCTTTGCTTGACATCATGGGAAAATCAAAAGAAAGACCTCAGGGACAAAAATTGTAGACCTCCACAAGTCTGGTTCATCCTTGGGAGCAATTTCCAAACGCCTGAAGGTACCACGATCATCTGTACAAACAATAGTACGTAAGTATAAACACCATGGGACCATGCAGCCATCATACCGTTCTGTCTCCTAGAGAAGAACATTCTTTGGTGTGAAAAGTGCAAATCAACGCCAGAACAACAGCAAAGGACCTTGTGAAGATGCTGTAGGAAACAGGCACACAAGTATCTATATACACATTAGGAGTAATGTCCTCTGGTCTGATGAAACAAAAATAGAACTGTTGGCCATAATGACCATTGTTATGTTTGGAGGAAAAAGGGGGAGGCTTGCAAGCCGAAGAACACCATCCCAACCGTGAAGCACAGGGATGGCAGCATCATGTTGTGGGGGTGCTTTGCTGCAGGAGGGACTGGTGCGCTCCACAAAATGGATGGGATCATGAGGCAGGAAAATTATCTGGATATATTGAAGCAACATCTCAAGACATCAGTCAGGAAGTTAAAGCTTGGGGACAGAACTTAAAAAGCATGTGCGAGCAAGGAGGCCTACAAACCTGACTCAGTTACACCAGCTCTGTCAGGAGGAATGGGCCAAAATTCACCCAACTTATTGTGGGAAGTTTGTGGAAGGCTACCCGAAACGTTTGACCAAAGTTAAACAATTGAAAGGCAATGCTGCCAAACACTAATTGAGTGTATGTACATTTCTGACCAACTGGGAATGTGATGAAATAAATAAAGGCTGAAATAAATAATTCTCTCATTATTCTGACATTTCACATTCTTAAAATAAAGTGGTGATACTAACTGACCTAAGACAGGACATTTTTTACTAGGATTAAATGTCAGGAATTGTGAAAAACTGAGTTGGAATGTACTTGGCTAAGGTGTATGTAAACTTCCGACTTCAACTGTATACTGCTTCCGTGGCTTCTCACCCTGTCACTTATAATATAATAAATGCCAACAGACAGCCAAAAACACGTTTCCTCAACAACAAAAAACAGACTTTCTTTTCAAGGAATTAAGTCAAGAGATGCCATGAGCCTTAGTCACTGTTACTTGTTGGCTACCACTCGGGAACTCTGCCATGCACCTTAGAGACTGCTTTGCCCCATGTACATAGTCATTGAACACTGGTCACTTTAATCATGTTTACATGTTGTTTTACCCACTTAAGTAACTGTATTCTTGTCATGGTTCATCCTACATACCTACTGCTGAACAAACATTTTCTATTCATATACTGTCCATACACACCATTATATACACTCAGTGGCCAGTTTATTATTATCTATACTGAACAAAAATACAAACACAACATTTAAAGTGTTGGTCCCATGTTTCATGAGCTGAAATAAAAGATCCCAGAAATGTTCCATGAACACAAAAAGCTTCTCTCTCTCTCAAATCGTGTGCACAAATTTGTTTACATCCCTGTTAGTGAGCATTTCTCCTTTGCCAAGATAATCCATCCACCTGACAGGTGTGGCATATCAAAAAGCTGATTAAACAGCATGATCATTACACAAGTGCAATAAAAGGCCACTCTAAAATGTGCAGTTTTGTAAGACAACACAATGCCACAGATGTCTCAAATTTTGAGGGAGCGTGCAATTGGCATGATTATTGCAGGAATGTCCACCAAAGCTGTTGCCAGATAATTGAATGGTAATTTCTCTACCATACGCAGCCTCCAAAGTCATTTTAGAGAATTTGGCATGACGTCTAACCGGCCTCACAACTGCTGACCATGTATAATCACGCCAGCCCTCCTTATTTGGCTTCTTCACGTGCATTTGTCTGAGACCAGCCACCTGGACAGCTGATGAGGGTTTGCACAAACAAAGAATTTCTGTCAGAAATCATCTCAAGGAAGCAAATGGCCACTGGAGAAGTGTGCTCTTCGTGGATGAAACCCGGTTTCAACTGTACTGGGCAGAAGGAAGACAGCGTATATGGCATCGTGTGGGGGAGTGGTTTGCTGATGTCAACGTTGTGAACAGAGTGCCCCATGGTGGTGGTGGGGTCATGGTATGAGCAGGCATAAGCTACAGACAACGAACACAATTGCATTGTATCAATGGCAATTTGAATGCACATAGAAACCGTGATGAGATCCTGAGGTCCATTGTTGTGCTCTTGGGGCCCCATGTCGCAAGGGTCTGATTTTTTGATCCAGGCCCCTACCTTTTTTGTTAAGGTATCTGTGACCAACAGACGCATATCTGTATTCCCAGACATGTGAAATCCATATATTAGTGCCTAAGGAATTTATTCAAACTGACTGATTTCCTTATATGAACTATAACTCTGTAAAATCTTTGGAATTGTTGCGCGTTAAGTTTATATTTCTGTTCGGTGTAGTTCGAGGTCGGACCCCCCTTGGCCTCCAGAACAGCCTGAATGGTTCAGGGCATGGAAAACGTTGCTCAATTTGTATCAAGGGACCTAACGTATACCAGGAGAACATTCCCCACACTATTACACCACCAGCCTGTACCAGTAACACCAGGCAGGATGGGGCCATGGACCCATGTGGCTTACTCCAAATCCTGACTCTGCCATCAGCATGACACAAACAGGAACCGGGATTCGTTAAGACCAGGCAATGTTTTTCAACTTTTCAATTGTCCAGTGTCGATGATCGTGTGCTCACCGGAGCCACTTGTTGTTTTTAGCTGATCAGAGTAGGACCCGGTGTGGTTGTCTGCTGCAGATGGACAAGCTGTAAACTTAGATGCCGTGGAACTGTTGTGCTGCGCCGTTATTTGTCTGTTTGTGGCCTGCTTGCTAGCTTGCACGATTCTTGCCATTCTCCTTCGACCTCTCTCATCAATGAGCTGTTTTTTTCGCCCACAGGACTGCGGCTTACTGGATGTTTTTTGTTTGTAGCACCATTCTTGGTAAAACCTTAGACACGGTTGTGCTTGAAAAGCCCAGGAGGGTGGCGGATTCTGAGATACTGGATCCGGCGTGCCTGGCACCAGCAATCATACCATACTCAAAGTCGCTTAGATCACTCGTTTTGCCCATTCTAACGTTCAATCGAACAGTAACTGAATGCCTCAAAGCCTGTTTTGCCTGCTTTATATAGCAAGCCACAGCCACGTGACCTACTGTCTCTGCAGGAGCAGAGATTCATTTTCGTGAATGGGATGGTGTACCTAATAAACTGGCAACAGAGTGTATATTTATATTCCTGACTCTGACATTGCTCGATCTGATATTGGATGATGTGCTTATTGTTTTGTAGAAACACAAGCACATTGCGGGACATTGCGGCAACTGCGATAACATTTGCAAATCTGTGTACGCAACCAATAAACAATTACTTGAGTTTGAGATACTTATGAAAAACATCAACGAAAGAACGCGGAAATCGGCGTCGACTGCGAACAAGACATACAGTGCCTATACCACAGTGGAGTTCACACTCAACCTTAGGCATAGTCAATCTGGTTACATACAGTGGGCTGAGAAAGTCCAGTGACCATTTACTAAATATCTGTGTTTTGAAATGTATATACATCAACACACTAAGCATGAAGAGAGAGGCTGTTTGTGAAACATACACATGATCTGTGGACGGGGTAAAGTGGCAGACATCAAAGGGGTCCGGAGAGAAAGATAAAAGTAGATCAGGTCATGGCCATAGAGAGAGAAGGAGAGAGGCATGGAGGTAGAAATGGAGAGAGAGAAGGGAGGGGGGTGATAGGGCTTGACAGAGGTGATAATGCTGAGGACAGTGGATGAGGGGATGGATGGTTGGATGGAGGGAGGGAGGGAGGGAGGGAGGAGGGAAAAGTTAGGCCAGTCCCAGGCTGGGAGCGAGCTCAGGTGTGAGTTCTGAGGAGACACCTTCTGTTCGTCGAGCTGCAGCCATGTGTGGACAGGAGACTGGGCCCCCAGATGGACATGGGCCTCTTCTCTGGCCCGATTAAATCCAGGTGGCCCAGGATGCCTGGCCCGGTCACAACACCCCCCCCCCGTCATTGTGTTAATAAACGGCCTTGCCCCAGATTCACCAAAAATCACCCCTCATGAAAGAAACAGGATAGGTGAACATTGCAATGGGCATTAAGAAACGATGCCCATTTGAGTGTTTACAGTAGGGTTTCCCACAACACGTTCTGGTTTTTGCCGTAGCACTACACAGCCGATTCAAATAATCAACTAATCATCAAGCTTTGGTCATTTGAATCGGCTGTGTAGTGTTACGGCAAAAACCAAAACGTGCACCACCCCTTGGGGTCCCGAGGACAGAGTTTGGGAAACGCTGGTTTACAGGGGTGTTAAAGAGGATCCACTCTGAATTCTAATCAAACCTGCATCGTAATGCAGGACTTCGAGAGAACATAGAACTGCCATAGACTAATGAAGTTGCAGAAATGCTTTGGGTCATTTTGTATATGTGCACAAACACACAAAAGGGTCGACAGACTCGTGCACGCCATCTTACTTGGCTTGACTGAAACGTGGATGTGGTTGTCCAGATTGAAATATTGTATTGGCTTGTAAACAGGCCACGTTCCAACAGGTTGCACTGGCTCCCTTTGAGTGGTGTTTTACGCTGACATTTCAAACCGCTTTAAAACAAGCTGTCCATTGCAGATGGGAGAGGCAGAGGCTGCAGTGTTGCCATTTCCCGATGTGGATACGTACGCACAAGGCCTCCCTACTGACCAAGTAAATGTGAGCAATTGGGTCTCAGCAGATTTCTGTGGTTCAGGCTGAGATAACAAAGGCAAAACGAGCACGTTTAGTCTTTACGGAAGTCTTTAAAAAAAAATATATATATATTTATAAATGTCCTCGATGAGAGCTCTTACCTCCTGAGGTTTTTTGAACTCCTATTGAACTTCCATTGGCAAAGTTTATCGGAAGCCTGATAAGTCAAATTGATACCATCAAAGTCAATTATGCCATTCCTTACCATGCAACGATGGGTAAAATTGTATTTTCTTATTTTTCTAGATAACGACCTAGAATTGAGAAGGAATAAAATCACAACAATAATCACCAGGAGAATGAACCACTCCAGAAAAATATAGTGAAAATAAATGCTGAAAACGCTCAAATGCATTTACATCACAGACCAAGTTCTTATATCGAAGCATGTTAAGTTACCTTTAACAATATAGATACAGTCGTGACGGCGAAGCCACTGTTGTCATTGCCATTTCAGTGTCACTGTGGAAATTACAAGTGAAGGCGTCCCCTGGAGAGGAGGGTGAACCTGTCAGACTGGGGAGCAGACATACATTCAAAACACCACCAGAACAACACACAGCATCTCCATATGTGTAAGATCTTAACCATCACCTGTCCCTGTGTGTGTGTGTGTGTGTGTGTGTGTGTGTGTGTGTGTTCAGCAAAAGAGCTTACCAATGCATTAAAGAAGGGATCCTGGCATATAATTATTCTAAAGAAACACACACACACACACACACACGCACACACACACCTCCTCCCTCTCATCGCCCACATTTGCATTAAGTCCATATGTCTGAATTCAGAAACACTAACGATTATTGTATGCATTAAGTAAGCGGTTACAATGAGCCTTCCACCTTTCAGCCATTAGTCTATATAGCAGCTGATAAAAATGACACAAAATCTTACTAAAAGCATGCAATAAAACATTTTATTCAGTGTCAATGTGATAAATCCTGTGTATGACTGAATGCCTATGATGACCAATGATTGAAAGATGCCTATATAACATTTTATCACTCGCGTGTGAATATCCTATACAGGAAGTTTCAACTTCGTTAGCTGTACTATTGAGTGAACTGACCTTCTCAACATCTTGTGGTTAAAAAAAAAAAACCCATTGAAAACAGTGTATTAAGTAACTCATTCTTATTTAGCGATATGAGTTCAATGCTATGATCCCAAACAGGGGAAAAAAGAGTTTAATCTAGCCCGACACAATGACGATCGATAGATGTCTGACTGAAAAGACAAAAGGTTAAGGGCTGTATTAAAATGAGTTCCATGAAAATATCTGACAAAAGCACAAGGACAACAATCCAAGTCAACCCGCTCCTACCGAGCGGAGCCTTTCAATAGGGTTTTCAAATTAAGTGAACATGTTTCCCCCACAGCTATTAACGAGGGGAGAGGTCAGGGAAAATAGTCTTGTAATATTTAGCATCACCTGATTAACTTAATATTTACTGGCATTGTCTTGTACTTGTATTCTTTAATTGTGTTGCATAAATGCCTAAAAAAACACTTTCATACATTAAGAACATTATATTCAGATATGGTTTGATGTGTTAATAAAATAAAATGGTTGCTAAGAGAACGAGGCCGAGAAAGGCTACAACCGTTCTCGGTGAGTGAAGAGAAATCAATCTCAACGCCGCATCACACCTGACTTGTAAACAAACTTGCTCAACCGACATTGTACTGCACATTACATATCGTAATGTTAGGCTATATAAACACTGCCATTCTACAGTTGTTGGAAATCAGGGGCTCATGTTGGGATATTTCAGTCCTTACATAGACCTAACCAGAGCTCTCCTAACAGGAGAAGTTTGAACACAGTTCCCCAAAGCCCACACGGCTTTACGTCGTCTAGTGGGACTGAGCAATGTGAGGAAAGACTTCGTTGTTCATTCTTTCTATGTACCATCCTGATTTGACTAACATAATTACAAGAGGAGCTTGACAACACACTGGGAAAAAAAATCATGGAATTTAACTGAGGGCAATATAACTGACGGCAAACAGAAAACACAAACAAACAGATTTTCTCAGAAAGCATGACAAAAAACAAACAAAAAACTAAATACATAACCATTTCTTGTGCGTTGCCGCTTGTCTCTTTTCAGGAAGTATTTTCAGTCCAAATACTTTAACACAGCACGCCTGTGTGTGTAGAGGCCCCGCTGTTACCTTCTGCAGACTCAGAAGAACCCAAAACCCGGGCTTACAGAACCTCCTACGGTGGCTCAAGGGCGCGGCCTATCTGCCGTACAGCAGAATGCACGTGGAAAACCCCTCCCGTGCAGAACCAGCCACCCATCCACTCACACACACACACGCATGTTCGTTACTGTGGGAGTCAAACTGTTTGTACTGTCAAGGTTATGTTCTTTAACGGGAGGACGGAAAGACCAAACTGAAGTTCTGCAACTTGAAAATCATTTCAGACGAGTGCCAACTGTGATTTACATAAAAAAGGAAAGTCATATTTTGATTGAGACCAATTAAGTTACTCTATTCGGTAGGACAATCTTTTTCACACATCTACGTCCCTCAAAAACTGTACTGCATTGTCATTCAAATTCACATAAATGACAAAGAACGGAGTATCCAAACTGGAAAACGTTTGTTGGTGCACTTATCACAGCTATAGCAGGTGACATTCTGCTGTTCTTCATACAGTGTGTATGAGCCAGAAACCAACAGACATATTGACAATAGAACGCACTTCCATTACAAGAATTTGGCAGTGTCGCAAACAACAAAACAACGACCCACACTAGTCATAACCTATTTTGTGTCTAGTTTCCAGCACTATGCTCCCATCTTTACTATCCCTATCTCAGCTAGACACACGGTGGTGGTGGCTGTTTGCACTTCAACGTCAACCCCGCCCTCCCCCTCCCATCCCGACCCTACTTGTCTCCATAACCCCCCCCCCAGACAAAAGCCTTGCTGTCCCACTGATTGGCAGATGGGGCAACCAGCTGACATCCCGGGCTGGGCCGTTTCATGTTCCCCGGGCGTCCTAAACGCGCGGGCGCCCTGTCCGTGGGCATCGGGTGGCCGAGGAGGAAGCTCTTTTGAGGGGCCGAGGGGGGAAGCGTGGGGACCCGCTCCTCGGGGCGACCAGGAGGAGAGCAAACAGAGGGGACAGACGGTGATGCCTAATCATGTGTTTCTGAGGGTTAATGTGTTTAAAGTATTTGTACGTGTGTGGATCAGTGTGTATGTGTGTGGGTGTGTGTGTGTGAGGGTTATAGGTAGAGAGGGGCAAATAACAGCGTTTAGGCCTGGTCTCTGTTCTTACACCCAGCCACCGAGACTGGGGGTTACGTGACTGCATTCTACACTAGCCTTCACATACAATAAACACACATCAAACCTACTACACTAAAGCAAAGCTTGTTGGTTCCATATCATAGAAGATGCTCTCCACTGACCCACAGGAGTAAAGGGGTAGGAGGGCAAGATGGTAATTTGTGTATATTGAATTAATCAATACATAAAATAACAGGTATAAATATACTGATCGCATTGTCTCTCACTCCCCATGCATAGCTCTTTAATTTTTTTTATTATTTCCTACTCTTTTCACTGTCATCAATGTGTCATTGTCATCAGAGGACTAGTATTGACGAGGTGGCACACTTCTCCCTCTCTGCCTCTCCTTTAGTTAATTTCACTTCTTCTCTTTTTTTATTTTTTATATTTCAGTGCCTCAGATGTAGCAGCTCTTTAAAGCGCCCATGGGGGCCCAGAGTCCTCGCTTTTGTCTCCCATTTCCTTCTGAAACAGTTCATTTTAACGCAATCCCGCTCATCCCTTTTCTGAGCTCTCTCTCTTCCTCACTCTGTGTGTCACTCCGAGGTCAGTGCTGCACTTTCTGCTGTGCGTACAGGGAGGGGGGGTATCTTGTGGTTGTGGTTGTAACCTCGAAATAACAGAAAAGAAGCTGGTTTGTGGTTTGAAATAAAATGTCTACCTTTTTAAATGTGCTTTTGAAAATGTGAGATAAGGCTACATTATGAACAGGTATTACTATAAAATCAATATGTTTACAAACAATTACTCACTTTGAAGTGTAATATGAGCACCTAGTTTTTTTTTCTTCTCATAAATATTTGTTTTGTTTAAGTGGCCTTGTGTATCATTTATATCAACGTAATAATGAACGACACTGCTGAATGAAACATTGATCAGAATGGGCCTTTATACATAGTTGTATTATTATACTGCCTCCCAATGTATTCATGCTTACATCAATCCAATGCGTGACTTGTTGACCTTCCGTGGGTTTTATCCTTCTTTTGGTAATGTTGCCTTCTATACTTGAAGGGGGAAACCTTTCTTATTACAATGCTGCACTAAGAAGAAGAAATGTTCAGAGGTCTTTCCTCCCAGTCTAAGCTTCGTAGGCTAATCATTACTTTTAAGACTCTAGTTATGTCGATAGGAAGCCTGCTCTTTGTTGAAGCTTATCATTCTCCTAAAAAGTCTAATTACTGTAGATCCACCACTTTCTCTTAACACCGTTGATCCTTGTTAGCATCCACCGTGCAGACTAAATGGGCTGCTAACAGGATGCTATGCTAGCAGTAAT
Source organism: Oncorhynchus tshawytscha (assembly GCF_018296145.1). NCBI lineage: Eukaryota > Metazoa > Chordata > Actinopteri > Salmoniformes > Salmonidae > Oncorhynchus > Oncorhynchus tshawytscha. The sequence continues at coordinate 10,604,539 of NC_056453.1, forward strand.
AATGGAACTTAACTGGAGCAGGAAGTATCCTGTTCACTCCTGAATTCTGGATGAGCTACGTATGACGACTGGTCACTTTCATTTCTCACAAATATCTCCCTAGCTTCATTCTGATATGGCCGCCTCGACGAGTCCACTTAACGTGAGCTAACGTCGCAAGTCGGATTCCTGCAAAAAAACACCTGCGGACCAACAGACAGACAAGCAAACACACAGATGAACCCCACACACACTCAAGTCTGTTGGCTGAACTCATGCATTGAGGGGTCTGTATGCTGGCTGGCCATTGTGTCGAGTCGGGCCTTTGTCTGTGCAGGCTGAAGCCAGCGATTGCACCTTAGCTACCACAGTTCAAGCGTAAACACTTTTTGTGTGCCACAATATACACTGTTGCCAGTGGACCCCTAAATCCTTGGAACAGCTGAGTCCTAGGGTGTCAAAGATAATGGCGATTTATTTCAATGTGAGGTTCTCATTGCCCCCCCCCCCAAAAAAAAGTTTTCCTCCCCTCCTCCTCCCTCAAACCGATTAAAATTAAGCCGTAAACATGTGAGGCAGGAATTAGCACATTTAGCGAGTCTCCTCTTCCCACATCGCATTTTCGTTCTGGAGCGGCTGACACCCGCAGCCAAACGCGGGTGCAATTTTAATGACTTGCGTCGTTTTTGAAGTCCACAAGAAAAAAGCGGCGCTCGCCGTTTGTGGCAGCGCTAGATATGGCGAGGCCACGGCCGGCCATGATTGGGGGAGGGGGTGGGGGGACACACGCCTCCGACTCGGACTCGGGCTCTCGATAGGATCGGTGTCATTTTCCTCTCCACGATAAGACGCCTCGCTGACAAGACCCGATTAGGAGAGAAAAAAATCATTATTACGAGGCCTTTCATCCGCCGGGGGGGTTTACCGATAAACAGCTTACCCGTGGGTAGATTTACTGAAAGCAAAATGTTAGGCTATACGTTAAGGCATATATATGTCGGAAATACAGTTTCGGGCTATATTCCGTCTATATTTCTTAGAATTGATTTCTTTCCTTGAGACAAAAGACAAATACATTTCCCCCTTAAAAAATATTTAATAAAAGGCCTCCTTTCTGCCTAACTGCAAACTCAAGCTGTGAAATATTTTAATCCCATCTCTCAGTGCCATGAATCAAACAATTATCAAATAACTTCCTATTCTTTTTGAAACTCCACAGCATTCAGATTTTATCAGACTACAAAAAACGAAAGTTATTGAATATGCTATACCTCGAGGAAATCCACTTTAGCAAACTGTCCTTATAAAAGACAAATGAACAAGAACATACTGAAATATTAAAATGACACTGTGCCACAGAATGAATAACCTGAAGCAGAAGTGGAGATAGAGCCTACATTCCTAAGAAAGGGATCTACAATGGGTATCTCTCAACGTAGACGCCACAACGTATGTGCAAATGATCTAAATACATTTGTATTAATCAATTCACTACTTCTTGGATAAACATCGCTCTATTATTTGGTTGTGACACGCAAAATATTTAGTCTTAATACATTTTGTAAATAGAAAATCTACCCCACCCTAGACCATGTGAAACACTTTGTTAATTTAGCTTTACATTTTTTTATTACAAAAACAATGTACCACAGCGCCTCTCCTCTATATAAAGGTGTAATATAACTGTACTGATGATAAATATATGAAGTGTAAATAGTTTCTTGGTGTCTTGACAATGTATTACTTTGTATTTTTTATGTAATGTCTTTTGTTGTTCTTGTCTCTAACTGTTCTGTACTCTGTCATGCATTTTTATGTTTGATGTGGACCCCAGGAAGAGTAGCTGCTGCATGTGCAGTAGCTAATGGGGATCCTAATAAAGGGAACTTCCTTCAAACAACGACAAAGAGGACCACGTAAACAACAGCACAATGTAAGCTATTTGAATTGAAATCAACAGATGAACAGATTCATAAACTTACATTTTCACTATTATCAACATTATGAGGATAGAGAATATTAGACTTAAGTATACTATTTTGTGACTGACGAGATTCTCTGATAAATGACAAACCAGTTAGCAGAATATTACCTTTTATCCTCTTCCCTTATTTTCCTATTTGCTCGACACCCAATGTAGCTGGATTTGATACAATGACGCTAAATGGTATTGACAGATAGTTTGATTTATTGTTAGATCTTGTCCTCTCTGTTACCAAATAGCACAAAACAGTTATAAATGGGTTGTCTCATAAGAAGAGAACAAGAAAAGAAAATTCAACGATGAAAGCCAGTTCCTAAACAATATTTCTGGGTATTGCTAAATATAGCTTGTTATGTCATTTGCTAAGTGTTTAGCCAAAAAGGATTTGAAGCGCAAGCATCACTTTGGTGGCTAAACACCAAAAGAATGATAAAGTCTGATCTTAAGACAGAACGGGGAGAAATTAAGAGAGTGAGAAAGAGAAACAGAGAAAGAAAGGACTAAGATGGAGGGGGGGAGATCGTGCAAGCCAGGGACAAGCGTGAGCCATGTTACTGAGGCACTCCAGCACCCATGGACTCACAGCAAGTCTCAAAGCCATGCTTTGCTTCAAACGAGCGCCGAGGACTTTAAAAAAAATGTTTACAAAACATATTTATTTATTTCTCCACCCCATCATGTATCTATTTAGTTATGTGTCCCCAACACCCTGTGCTCTGCCGCTGGAGTCATGTTCCAGGACGACAATCAATGCTCTCTCCCTCCCTCTCCTCCCCTCGACTTTTAATACCGCTGCAGTTGGAAATCAAACTGCTCTAAAACAAATTGATCTAATCTGTAATACAGTTGTCACATCATCACAGGGTCCCTGCATGGTCCGCCTTGGTGACAACTGCAGGGCTGCTTAGCTTAGCCCACGATGTCTGCCTACTGCTTTGTTGGTCGCTTCAATGATTTATCATAAAAAACGAGGGAGATTGAGAGTGGGAGGGAGAGAGAGAGGGGAAGAAAAGGGAGAAAAAGAAAGGCCGGGCTGTCGATTGAGTCATTGGCACCTTTGATTGACAAGGTCTAATCAGCTTATCTCAGTGCTAATAAAGTTGATGGCCTGCGGTGCTGCTCTCTGCCTGGCACAGAGTGAACTTTGGGCTGCCGAGGGGCCACCAGGGGCCCGGGCCCCGACCCTCTCTGCTTATCTAAACAGGTCTGAAATCAATCCCTAATGAGCTGATTTCATTTTCCCCCATCGATCAGAGCACCGACACCGGGGCCGCGAGCCGAGGAGCGATCTCAGCTTCATCGCTGGCCCCTTGAGTTTCTCTTTTATTCGTTTTGCCCACTTTGTGGTTTGTTTCAGTTGCTTTGCTTTGTTTTCGACCGCTGAGCTTTAAAAAGAGGAAAAGGAGGTTGACATTTTGGTGGAGCCAAGATTAGAGGCCTCTGTTTTTTCTAATGATTAATATCCAATACATGTACAATAATATGCCTGTCAAATCATAGATGGGGAAAAAAATATTACTTTAAAACACTAACGTGTGCCATCTAACAAACATACACCGACCGGTACAGGCTAAACAAAACAAATTACTCCCAGAAGCATCTTAAGTTGAAACAGAGTGATTGTATTTCTCTTTATTTTCTCAAAAAGTATGATTTTAGGTCAATAATCAATTGAGTACAGTATGCACGTGTGTATAGTGTTCAGATATACTGTAGGTGTATGCACTTCAAAGGAAGCAAGTATTGTATTAATCGCCCCTCAGCAAACAAAACCAACTCTACCCTCTACCTCTCCAATTGATTCTAATCAAGGGGAGAGAGCACTTCAGTACATCTACAAAATGGAATCTGACATGCCATCCATCTCTAAACATGTCTAATCAGACCCCTCTCACATCTTCACAAAGTCAAATTGTGCCTCAGAATCTGACCTCTTTGATTTGGAGTCAGTCTAGCCTCCTCACATTTTGGGCTTGCAGACACCCTTGATTCAAATGCGTTTAAATTGGCTAACTACATGCCCTCCTCCTGTACTTAGGGCTCTCTTTAAAACAGGCTAGCCCTCCGTCTGAATGTTCATATGCGCGCCTTTTAAGTCTGTGCCCTCCACTAATGAAGTTCTATACTTTATTTATGAGACAAACAGAGGCTGGTTCTTAAGGGTGTGTGTGGTAAATAGCTTGGGATGTCCACAGAGCCTTCTCAATATCCCTCAAAGGGCTTTCAGTGCTCTTGGCAAGCCGGCGCTTTCCAAAATACACTGGAGAGTGTGAAATAGAGAAAAAAAACAGTGCTCAAATAAATTCTCTAAAATGATATTCTGTGAAGACTCACCATTTCAAAGAACTGAGAGGACGTCTTTTTTTATAAAGTGACCTTATGGTACCCTGGCTTTCTTGATTTGTGGTCATTAAGTGGAATGTTATCGATGCCAAAGTAAATGGGGGGGCAAAGCAGCAGTTGGAGCTCCATCTTTTTTTTCTGCCTTTGTTCAGGATCTCTCTCTCTTTGAATGAAAAGAGAAACTGTCTTTAAATATTTTTTTTCTCCCCATTGGTCAATTACAGTACTTATGGGGCATAATTATATATTGTGTGGATTTGGGGGGTGACTTAGAATTATTGTAAAATAGCTACACTAACTGTTCTTCACTAAGGATGCTTTAATTTTCCATCTTAATAAGAGTTTGTCTTTCGTGTAACAGCGTATTTATGACCAGAGTAAGTCTTTGATTGGACAAACACAACGCACAGATTATTATTGTTTAACCCTTTTAAAACAATATCCATCCCGACATTCAACATTTCAAAGCATATCCTTTATCCATTTTAAGCAATTTTAAAAATGTTTATGGTTCAGAACGAAGAATAAAAGCCCGGTACATACTCGTATCATTATCTCTTTTAGTTTGAAAGTGAGATAACTTGAATGTTAGGAATAGTTAGGCCAAACAAGTGAATTGAGCACTTGCACAAAATAAAATCTTTCAAAAATCTTTTGTGAATTTTGTCAACACTAAAATACAATGAAAAACATTCAACAGAATGACTACAAAACCAAATAGATCCATTAGCTGGATTGCCCCACTGAATTTCATGTCTTCTCGTGGTGCTGTGATTGTCCACCGATGTAAATATGCAGTACAGGTTGTTGAAACAGCATTGGAATGACCACTAGTCAACGTTTGTGTTCTCAGTGCCTTCAGAAAGTATTCACACCCATTGACTTAACCCACATGTTGTTGTGTTACAGCCTGAATTCAAAAATGTATTAAAATTGACACACAATACCCTATAATGACAAAGTGAAAACAAGGTTTACACATTTCTGCTAATTTCTTGAAAATTAAAAACAGAAATATCTCATGTACAGAAGCATTCACAACCCTAGGTCAACACATGTTAGAATCACCTTTGGCAGGGATTACAGCTCTGCCAAAGGTGACTCTTTTGAGTAAGTCTCTAAGAGCTTTGCACACCTGGACTGTACAATATTTGCATATTATTACTTGAACAATTCTTCAAGCTCTGTCAAATTGGTTGTTGACCATCACTACACAGCCATTTTAAAGTCTTGCCATTGATTTTCAAGACGATTTAAGTCAAAACTGCAACTAGGCGACTTAGGAACATTTAATGTCTTCTTGGTAAGCAACTCCAGTGTATATTTGGCCTTGTGTTTTTGGTCATTTTCCTGCTGAAAGGTGAATTTGTCCCCCAGTGTATGTTGGAAAGCAGACTGAACCAGGTTTTCCTCTAGGATTATATCTATTCAGTTTCTTTTTATTCTAAAGAACTCCTGAGTACTTGCCGATGACAAGCATACCCATAACATGATGCACCCACCATCATGCTTGAAAATATAAAGATATGGTACTAAATATAAAGAGTGGTACTCAGTGATGTGTTGTATTTGCCCCAAACATAACGCTTTTTATTCAGGACTTAAAGTCAATTTCTTTGCCACATTTTTTGCAGTTTTACATCAGTGCTTTGATGCAAACAGGATGCATGTTTTAGAATATTTTTATTTTGTATTATTGTCACCAATCTACACTTCTTTGCGAGGCATTGGAAAACCTCCCTGGTCTTTGTGGTTCAATCTGTGTTTGAAATGAACAGCTCGACCGAGGGAACTTACAGATAATTGCATGTGTGGGGTACAGCGATGACATCGTCATTCAAAAATCATGCTATGTAAGCACATTTTTACTCCTGAACTTATTTAGGTTTGCCATAAGAAAGAGTTTGACTCAAGACATTTCCGCTTTTCATTCTTGATTAATTTCTAAAAACATAATTCCACTTTGACATTATGGAGTACAGTGTGTAGACCAGTGACACAAAATGTCAATTTAATACATGTTTAATTCCGGCTGTAAATACAACAACATTTTGAAAAAGTCGAGGGGTGTGAATACTTTTTGAAGGCACTGCATTTCTCACACGTCTGGGGTCTCAACACATTTGAGTTCTAAGATTGTTTGTTGTCTGTGGTCTGACAGTGTTCCCAACGTGACTCGGCTGTTGCCTCTCAGCGTTGGTTCTCCCTGAGCATTTGTCGTTTCAGCTTGTGCATCTGAGCGGAGGGCCGGAACCGACAGGAGGGTGAAGGGGGGATCACAGATTAAACACGAGGTGTCAAAGGCTCACACCCCACCAAACCCCAAACAACTCACTGCTGGTGTAGACCTGAGCAGTGAGCAGTGTGTGTGGGACCAGGATAAACAACCATTGTTCTCAGTTAGCCGCACAAACAGGGCAGATGAGGGTTCAGAGGGCGCATGACTAGCCCTTACTGTGGAAAGTAATAGGCCTGGGAGGTAGAGAACACGGGTAGAACACGGGCCATTTCTTTAACACCAACCAACACACTAGACAAACCATCAAAAAGAGCCATTCAACTGAAATACGTGACTGAATGGAATCAAAATAGGGTCTGCCACAGAGTTCGACACGGGAAAACAAGAATAATATAAGACTCAGAGATCATCAGAGAATCATATGAAACAACATTTTTAAGCAGAGAATGCAGATTGTATTTATGAATTTGTGAGTTCTACTTACTGAACATCAAAAGGCAGTGGTCTGTGCACCCCTTTCTCAACGTGAATGATTAAATCTGTCGATGTCACACGCGCGCCATTCCTCCATTATAGTGTAAATGAACAAAACTTTTTCAAAACTACTGCGGAAGCCACAGAAAGCCAGTTGATACTTCAAGAATGAGCTTTGATATCTCTCTAAGGAATACACTGTGACTCAATAATGTTGTGACTGTCAGGAGGAGAAAAAACGAATAACTGGTTTAATCTATTTCAAATCCAAATGAGATAATTTCTCCATATTTAAAGATTTAAAAAAAAACTAATCTTGGTAATGAGGAAAACACATGACTTTCTGTTTGAGATGGCCATATATTCAGTGACGTTTATTGTGCTTTGTTTGGGTCTCTAAATTAAGAACTAGTGGAGGAAACGCTGATGTTGTTTATTTCAGTAGACCCCTGTCTTTTTGGCGCTATAAAAAACAACTCACACACACACACACACACACACACACACACACACACACACGCAGATGCAGGGGAGAAGAGCGTGTGTTTTTCCCAGGAGCCAAACGAGGAGCAGCGGCGCCTGCTCTGTCGCCCGTACACCTCTCTCCCCCTTGCTTGCCTTTGATGTGCTCCTGAAAATGTCACCAGTCGTCAAGGAGTTTTTTCCTCTCTCTCTCTATCCACCTCACGTACGAGCGAGACAATTTGCTGTCGCTCACTCACACCCCCCCCCTTCCTTCCAAACAGAATGCATACCGGTTTCCACTGCTATCTGGTAGCCAGCTTCCAGCCTCCGAGATGACCTTTCCAGCTTCTCTGTGTTGTCCAACAGATGTGCTCTCTAAAACAAATTGGAGAAAAACGAGACAGAAAAATTATGATTGAGAGGGCTGGGAAGCGTTTCAGAGAAACAT